>NC_134792.1:55403122-55415539 GCF_046742065.1 Oratosquilla oratoria | reverse complement strand
GAAAAGAGACCGGGAGAGCAGGAGAGAGGAAGGGGAGAGAACGAGAGGGGGAAAAGAGAGCAAATTGGAAAGGGAAGGATGGAGAGGTGAGTAAAGGGAAGGAGAGGTGAGTAAAGGGAAGGAGAAGTGAGTAAAGGGAAGGAGAGGTGAGTAAAGGGAAGGAGAGGTGAGTAAAGGGAAGGAGAGGTGAGTAAAGGGAAGGAGAGGTGAGTAAAGGGAAGGAGAGGTGAGTAAAGGGAAGGAGAGGTGAGTAAAGGGAAGGAGAGGTGAGTAAAGGGAAGGAGAGGTGAGTAAAGGGAAGGAGAGGTGAGTAAAGGGAAGGAGAGGTGAGTAAAGGGAAGGAGAGGTGAGTAAAGGGAAGGAGAGGTGAGTAAAGGGAAGGAGAGGTGAGTAAAGGGAAGGGAAGGAGAGTAGGATAGGAGGTAAAGAGGGATGGGGAAAGGAAAGGGGGAGATGAATCTGGAGGGAAAGGGAGGAGAGGGGAAAAGAGGGGAGAAAGGGTGGCAAGAGAGAAGAAGAGAGAAGAAGAGAGGAAGAGAGAATAAAAAAATGGCGGGAAGGAGAATAGACGGGGAAGAAGGTAGAGGGGGAAAACGGAGGAGAGAGGAGAGGAGGGAAGAGAGAGAAGACGGAAGAAAGGAGAGGAGGGGAGGGGAGAGAAGGAGAGGAGATGAGAGAAGGAGAGGAGATGAGAGAAGGAGAGGAGAATAGGAGAGGAGACTAGGGAGAGGAGAGGAGAGGAAAGGAGGAGAGGAGAGGAGACGTGAACGAGGGGAGAGGGACTGGAGGGAGAGGGGCAGGGGAGAGGAGAGAGGAGGGGAGAGGGGAGGGGAGGGGAGAGGAGAGGGGGAGAGGAGAGGGGAGGGAGGGGAGAGAGGGAGGGAGAGGGGGGGAGAGGAGAGAGGAGAGGGGAGGGGAGAGGATGGAAGTGAGCAGTGAATGGGAGGAGATCGGTGATGAGTGAGTAGGAAGAGCGAAGAGGGGGAGAGTGGTGAAGAGGGGGGGAAGTGGAGAGGAGGAGATAGAGGGAGAAAATAGAGAGAAGTAACACTAAGTTCGGAAAAGAGCAGGAGAAAAGAAAGAAAAGAGGAGGAGGAGGGAGGAGGAGGAGGAGGGGGGAGGAGGAGGAGGAGAAAGGGAAGAGGAGGAGGAAGGGAAGAGGAGGAAAGGAAGAGGAGGAGGAAGGGAAGAGGAGGAGGTACGATGGTTTAGAGTAGGTAAAAAGGGAAGAGGAAAGGGACGTGGAGGAGCAAGGAAGGGGAAATCAGGAATACGAAGGGAAAGGGAGTGGGGAGCATGGAGGAGAGAAGAAGAGGGAGGGAAGGTTGGAGAGGAGGAGAGAGGAGGAGGAGAGAGGAAAGAGGAGAGAGGAAAGAGGAGAGAGGAGGAGAGAGAGGAGGAGAGAGGAGGAGAGAGGAGGAGAGAGGAGGAGAGAGGAGGAGAGAGGAGGAGAGAGGAGGAGGAGGAAGAGGAGGAAGAGGAGGAGGAGGAGGAAGAGGAGGAAGAGGAGGAAGAGGAGGAGGAGGGCGAACATGACCTAGGGAGGGACGAGGGATGATGTGTGGGCAGTGGAGGTCAGGAGTCGAGGGAGGACCAAATTCCTCCTCGACTTCTCGTCCCCATCCGCAGATTCGCAAAACCTTTTATGTGACGACTTGGACTTACGAATTCCCCTTTATGGAGGTAAGTGACACCTCTACTGACCACCGTCACGCAGGAGTTTGTTTTGAGACAAATCTCCATACTGATTTTTTTTTTTTTTTTTTTTTTTTTTTTTTTTTAGTATGGGGGTTAGGAACACTGCTACCGTGTTTCTACACGTGTCGTTAAAGGCATGTTATGACTAGGCCACCCCGTTGCAAGGGGGAAAATGGCTTTGGTATAGGCATACAACGTGCAATAGATTTACCTACACGAGTCTTTCCTTGTAAGGATGTATTCATGGCAAATTTTTAATTTATTTTTTTCTTCAAGTCGAAATTGGACTATGCCCGACTGCATTTTCTAAATACAAACAGTAACAATTCATTTTTAGCCAACACCAGCGTTTCTATCGATGGAGACAAAAAAAATCGCACCAAAAATGTTAAGTCAAAGACAGTTGAATGTATATTCTAAGAACGTGATTAACATTGTTTTTATCTTGTGTTTCTAGTTAGTTATCATTTATCTATTTATCTATTTATTTATCTATTTTTGTTATAAGTCACACTCCTATGACTTGTGAACTTAGATAAGTTTGAAAATTACTGACAGTTTCCCTTGAAATCCTTGAGAACAAAAGAGTTTGGTACTAAAATGTGACCCAAGTCTTGGATGTTGTATAGTCAACATAATTTTTCTCGAAGTTGTGTGTTCTTGTTATCCTTTCAAATATATTTATGCTTATTATCATTTATATTTATTTCGATGGATGCAAAGTAACTAAACTCGAATTTTAGGTTCTGTATTCGTGTGTTACTGTCATAAATCAAATGTGATCCAGCTGTTCTCAGGACATAAAAGTGCTCACGAAAAACGTATAGATCATATACCGTATATATATGTATATATATATAATATATATATATATATATATATATATATACATATATATATACATATATATACATATATATACATATATATACATATATATACATATATTATATATTATACATATATATATATTATATATATACATATATATATATTATATATATAGTGTGTGTGTGTGTGTGTGTGTGTGTGTGTGTGTGTGTGTGTGTGTGTGTGTGTGTTTATGTGTGCGTGTGTGCAGGTGTGTGTGTGTGTGTGTGTGTGTGTGTGTGTGTGTGTGTGTGTGTGTGTGTGTGTGTGTGTGTGTGTGTGTGTGTGTGTGCGCGCGCGCCCGTGCGCAATATTTTCCTAGATTTAGAAAACGGTAAATGTGATGAAATAAAATATGGCTTATTGAGTATTTTGCGTTCCCACGTATTTATATTTCTTTGGTTTAATAATATTAACTGATATCAACTTAGCCGTTCAGATTATAATTTTTACGTTTATTACTGATCTCCTGCATACTTTGTCCAGAAAATTGTTACGATTTCTGTAAAAAATTTAAAAAAAGTTATATTGATCTATACTATAGCTAAGTCACATATTTTAGAATTCAAACAATAAATTATTGAGATCAACATGTCGTTTTGATTATAAGGATCGTTATACAAAATTTATAATTCAGACAAATAAATGTACAACCCATGAACAACTCAACACATACTTAAGAACATACGAACAAAGAATGGGGGAGCCTAAGAGAGACCATAAGGCCTATACTAGGCAGTTCCTCACCACTTGTTATCCTTATCCATAAAGTAATCTAATTTTTTTTTAAAACAACAAATTGTTTCCTCGTTTACTACATTGTAACTAAGAGTATTCAACTCGTTAAGTTGTACTTAAACCAGTTTTAGCCTGTTTCTTTCTTAAACGACCTTTATCCATTATGATCATTTAGGCTGCTACATACTCAAGCGTCGATCAAATCTCGTTTGATTTTATTATCTACGAACAACGATAAACGCCAATTATGACAACAATAGAAGAAAATGGAAATTGGGAAACAAGGATTTAAAGAAAAAGAAGAAAAGAAAAGAGATGAAAGAGGAAAAGAGGAGTAAGTAAGTAAAGAGAGTATGAAGGCAGGAAGATAAGGGATAAGGAGAATAAAAATAAATAAATAGATAAAAACTAAAAAGAGGATAAAGATTAGTAAGATGAGGAGGATGAGAAAGAGGACAAGGGATAAGGAGAATAAATATTAAAAAAAAAAGTTAAAAGCAAAAAGAGGATGAAGATTAGTAAGATGAGGAGGGGAAAGAGGAGGAGAACAAATGAGAAAGAGGAGAAGGACGAGGAGAAGAGGAAGGAAGAAAGGAAGTAGACAAAGGAAAAGAAAGAAGAAATAGAAAAGGAAAGAAAGAGAGAGAAGGAGAAAGAAGAAGAGGCTGATAATGAAGTAAAGAAGAAAGAAGACATAATAAGAGGAGGAGAAGGAGGAGGAGGAGGAAGAGGAAGAGGAGGAGGAGGAGTGGTCACAGAAGACGACTGAAGACGAAAACTGAAAGTTAGAATGAAAGAAGAAAGACTGAAAGAAGCAAGGAAGAGGAGAACACAAAGACATTTGATAAAGAGAAAGGGATATGGAAGGGGAAGAAAGCGAAGAAATTTGAAGACGGATTTACGAGTGAGAGGAGACAAGAGAAGGGCAGGTGGCACAAAAGAGCATGTGGCACAGAAGAGCATGTGGCACAGAAGAGCAGGTGGCACAGAAGAGCAGGTGGCACAGAAGAGCAGGTGGCACAGAAGAGCAGGTGGCACAGAAGAGCAGGTGGCACAGAAGAGCAGGTGGCAAAGAAGAGGAGGTGGCACAGAAGAGCAGGTGACACAAAAGAGCAGGCGCCAGAGGGGAGCAGGAGGGAGAGTGAGAGGGGGGGGAGCAGGGCGAGAGAGAGAGAGAGAGAGAGGGGAGCAGGGGAAAAGAGAGAGGGGAGCAGGTGAGAGAGGGGGAGCAGGGGGAGAGAGAGAGAGGGGAGCAGGGAGAGAGAGAGAGGGGAGCAGGGGAGAGAAAGAGAGGGGAGCAGAGGAGAGAGGAGCAGGGGGAAGAGAGAGAGAGGAGCAGGGGAAGAGAGAGAGAGGAGCAGGGGAAGAGAGAGAGGAGCAGGGGGAGAGAGGAGCAGGGGGAGAGAGAGAGAGGAGCAGGGGGGAGAGAGAGGAGCAGGGGGGAGAGAGAGAGAGGAGCAGGGGGGAGAGAGAGAGAGGAGCAGGGGGGAGAGAGAGAGAGGAGCAGGGGGGAGAGAGAGAGAGGAGCAGGGGAGAGAGAGAGGAGCAGGGGGAGAGAGAGGAGAGCAGGGGGGAGGGAGAGAGAGGAGAGCAGGGGGGAGGGAGAGAGAGGAGCAGGGGGGAGAGAGAGAGAGAGAGGAGCAGGGGGAGAGAGAGAGAGGAGCAGGGGGAGAGAGAGGAGCAGGGGGAGAGGAGAGCAGGGGGAGAGGAGAGCAGGGGGAGAGGAGAGCAGGGGGAGAGGAGAGCAGGGGGAGAGGAGAGCAGGGGGAGAGGAGAGCAGGGGGAGAGGAGAGCAGGGGGAGAGGAGAGCAGGGGGGAGAGGAGAGCAGGGGGGAGAGGGAGAGAGAGGAGAGAAGGGGGGAGAGAGAGGAGAGCAGGGGGGAGAGAGAGGAGAGCAGGGGGAGAGAGAGGAGAGCAGGGGGGAGAGAGAGGAGAGCAGGGGGAGAGAGAGGAGAGCAGGGGGGAGAGGAGAGCGGGGGGGAGAGGAGAGCAGGGGGAGAGAGAGGAGAGCAGGGGGAGAGAGAGGAGAGCAGGGGGAGAGAGAGGAGAGCATGGTGGAGAGGAGAGCAGGGGGGAGAGAGAGGAGAGCAGGGGGGAGAGAGAGGAGAGCAGGGGGGAGAGAGAGGAGAGCAGGGGGAGAGAGAGGAGAGCAGGGGTGAGAGAGAGGAGAGCTGGGGTGAGAGAGGAGAGCAGGGGGAGGCAGAGGAGAGCAGGGAGAGGGGAGAGAGGAGAGCAGGGGAGGGGGAGAGGGAGGAGAGCAGGGGAGGGGGAGAGGGAGGAGAGCAGGGGAGGGGGAGAGAGAGGAGAGCAGGGGAGAGAGAGAGGAGAGCAGGGGAGAGAGAGAGGAGAGCAGGGGAGAGAGAGAGGAGAGCAGGGGAGAGAGAGAGGAGAGCAGGGATGAGAGAGAGGAGAGCAGGGGGGAGAGAGAGGAGAGCAGGGGGAGAGAGAGGAGAGCAGGGGGGAGAGAGAGAGAGGAGCAGGGGAGAGAGAGAGAGAGAGGAGCAGTGGGAGAGAGAGGAGAGAGGGGGAGAGAGAGGAGAGCAGGGGTGAGAGAGAGGAGAGCAGGGGTGAGAGAGAGGAGAGCAGGGGTGAGAGAGAGGAGAGCAGGGGGGAGAGAGTGGAGAGCAGGGGGGAGAGAGTGGAGAGCAGGGGGGAGAGAGTGGAGAGCAGAGGGAGAGAGTGGAGAGCAGGGGGAGGGAGAGGAGAGGAGCAGGGGGAGAGAAAGAGAGGAGCAGGGGGGAGAGAAAGAGAGGAGCAGGGGTGAGAGAGAGAGAGGACCAGGGGTAGAGGAGAGCAGGGGTAGAGAGCAGGGGGAGATGAGAGCAGGGGGAGAGGAGAGCAAGGGGGAGAGGAGAGCCGGGGGAGAGGAGAGCAGGGGGGAGAGCAGGGGGAGAGCAGGGGAGAGAGAGGAGAGCAGGGGGGAGAGCAGGGGGAGAGCACGGGGGGAGAGAGAAGCCAGGGGAGAGAGGAGGCAGGGGGGAGAGAGGAGAGGGGGAAGGGGGGAGAGAGGAGAGGCAGGGGGAGGAGAGAGAGGAGCAGAGGGGGGGGAGGAGAGAGGAGAGAGGGGGAGAGAGGGAGGAAGGGAGAGAGGAAGAGAGGGGCAGGGGAGAGAAGAGGGGAGAGCAGGGGGAGAGAGAGAGAGGGGGGAGAGAGAGAGGAGGGGGGAGGAGAGGAGCAGGGGGAGAGAGGAGAGGACGGGGGAGAGAGAGAGGAGCAGGGGGAGAGAGGAGCAGGGGGGAGAGAGGAGCAGGGGGAGAGAGAGAGGAGCAGGGGGGAGAGAGAGGAGCAGGGGGAGAGAGGAGCAGGAGGGGGAGTGGGGGGGGGGAGAGAGAGGGGGGCAGAGAGAGGAGGAGGAGAGGGAGGTAGAGAGAGGAGGAGCAGGGGGGAGAGGGGAGGAGGGGGGAGGAGGGGGGAGAGAGAGAGGAGCAGGGGGAGAGGAGAGAGAGAGGAGAGCAGGGGGAGAGAGAGAGGAGCAGGGGGGGAGAGGAGAGAGGAGGAGCAGGGGGGGGGGGAGAGGAGAGAGCAGGGGGGAGGGAGAGAGAGGAGCAGGGGGGAGGGAGAGAGAGGAGAAGGGGGAGAGAGAGAGAGAGGAGAAGGGGGAGAGAGAGAGAGAGGAGCAGGTGGAAAGAGAGGAGAGCAGGGGGGAGGGAGAGAGAGGAGAGCAGGGGGGAGGGAGAGAGAGGAGCAGGGGGAGAGAGAGAGAGAGGGGGGAGAGGAGCAGGGGGAGAGAGGAGGAGAGGACAGGGGGAGGGGGGACAGAGGGAGAGGGTGAGGGGGGAGAGAGAGAGGAGAGCAGGGGGAGAGAGAGGAGAGCAGGGGGAGAGGAGAGCAGGGCGAGGGAGAGAGAGGAGCAGGGGGAGAGAGAGAGGAGCAGGGGGGAGAGAGAGGAGCAGGGGGGAGAGAGAGGAGCGAGGGGGGAGAGAGAGGAGCGAGGGGGGAGAGAGAGGAGCGAGGGGGGAGAGAGAGAGAGGAGCAGGGGGGCGAAGAGGAGAGAGAGAGGGAGAGGAAAGGGGAGAGGAGAGAGAGAGAGAGCAGGGGGAGAGAGAGAGAGCAGGGGGAGAGAGAGAGGACAGGGGGAGAGAGAGAGGACAGGGGGAGAGAGAGAGGACAGGGGGAGAGAGAGAGCAGGGGGGGGAGGAGGAGAGCAGGGGGAGGAGAGGAGAGGGGGGGAGGAGAGGAGAGCAGGGGGGGAGAGGAGAGGGAGGGGAGAGAGAGGAGCAGGGGGAGAGAGGGAGAGGAGAGAGGGGGGGGGAGAGAGAGGGAGAGCAGGGGGGAGGAGAGAGGAGAGAGGAGCAGGGGAGAGGAGAGAGGGGGAGAGAGAGAGCAGGGGGGGAGAGAGAGGAGCAGGGGGAGAGGAGAGGGGGCAGGGGGGAGAGAGGAGAGGGGGCAGGGGAAAAAGAGGAGAGGGAGAGGGAGAGGGTGGGGGAGAGGAGAGGAGAGAAGAGAGGAGAGCAGGGGGAGAGGAGTGAGAGGAGGAGCAGGGGGGGATGGAGGGGAGGAGGGGGAGAGGAGATCAGGGGGAGAGGAGAGCAGGGGGGAGAGAAGAGGGGAGAGGCAAGGAGGGGAGAGGGAGAGTGGGGGGGAGAGGAGAGCGGGGGGGGGAGAGGAGAGGAGGGGAGAGGAGAGCGGGGGGGGACGGGGAGAGGAGAGAAGGGGTGAGAGGAGAGGGGGGGGAGAGAGGAGAGGAGAGCACGGGGGAGAGGGAGAGCAAGGAACAAAAGAAGAGAGTGGAGGAGAGAGGAGAGGGGGGAGAGGAGAGGAGAGCAGGGGGAGAGAGAGAGATGAGCAGGGGGGAGAGAGAGGAGAGCAGAGGAGGAGAGAGAGAGGAGAGGAGAGCAGGGGGGAGGGAGAGAGAGTGAGAGCAGGGGGGGGGGGAGAGGAGAGCGATGGAGGGAGAGAGGAGAGAGAGAGGCATGGGGGGGAGAGGAGAGCGGGAGGGGGAGAGGAGAGCGGGGGGGAGACGAGAGAGCAGGGGGAGAGAGGAGAGAGGGATGGAGAGGAGAGCAGGGGGGAGAGAGAGAGAGGGGAGAGAGGAGAGCAGGGGGAGAGAGAGGAGATAGCAGGGGGAGAGAAGAAGTTAGGGAAGAGAAAAAGGGAGAGGAGAGGAGAGCAAATGGAGAGGAGAGGGAGAGGAAAAAAAAAGGAAAAAGAGAGGGGGAGGAGAAAAGTAGGGAAGAAAAAGGGAGGAGAGGAGAGAAGAGGAGAGGAAAAAAGAGGAAAGAGGAGGAGAACAGAGGAAAGAGGAGAAAAGAAGAGGAGAAAAGAGGAAAGGGGAGAAAAGAGGAAAGAGGAGGAAAAAATAGGAGAGAGAAGGAGAGAAGAGAAGGGGAGAGAAGAGCATAAAAATATTAAACGTGGAAAAAGAGGACAAGAGAAGAGAGAATACAATGGTCAGAATTAAGGCAAGGAGATGCAACTTTATATACTTTACTATGCCTGTCTTCGCACAAAGATCTCTCTATTACACTTAGCCTCCCGAACTCCTGTTCAATTCATATCAATCTGGACGTCACCTTTAAGACGAGAGAAGAAAGAGGCATTTAACAAGAAAAGGAAGATTAGAGAGTCGGACGCAATGAGAGTAGGACAAGAAATAAAAAAAAAGAGATGAAGGTTGTAAAATTACAACCTCCCCTCCGTTTCTACAACCCCCGATTCCCCCCCCCTCCGTCTCTGCAACCCCGACCCCCCCCCCCGGCTCTACAACTCCCGATCCCTTCTTCTCTACAACAATCTTCCCCCCACCCACCCCCGGTCTCTACAGCAATCCTACCCCACCCCCGGTCTCTACAGCAATCCTATCCCCGGTCTCTACAACCCTCGACCCCCCCCCCGTCTCTATAACCCCGCCCCTCCCGTCTCTACAACCCTCCATATCTACAACACCCTCCCCCACGTCTCTACAACCTTTCCCCGTCACCCCCGTCTCTACAACCTACCCGTTTCTTCGAACACCCTCTGTCTCTACGACTTCTCGTTCCTAAAACCTCCTTTCACTACCACCACTTCTGCCCCCCACTACCACCACTACCACCACCAGTTGGTGAAAGCCATATTAAGAATCTTTGTTTCCTCAGAGTGTGCAAATTATCATGACAGTTCATGTTGTAGTTCATCCCGTTTCAGCCTACTTGAATTTGCACCATAGTTTCATTTATCTTGGAGCATCACTTCTTCACGTTGTCCGACCCATGGGCCACCCCTGTAGTGAAGTCTTGGCAGTCAAGCACCCTCTAACTCTGGTTAACATCTGATTTCTTTTAGGACAAAAGAAAGTGAATTACCGCCAAATATTCAGCACTTGGCAGCAAAACTAAAGTTAATTTCAGGACTCCTGATTAAGAAATATGGGGAACAAGAATGATCGATTAGGAAACAGGCTAGAACACCCTGATGGAAATTCGTTCGTCCATGCATAGTCTAGAACATTCTTAGTTATTGTTCTTTTACTGGTTTTGATAGAGTAATGCGACTACTGAAACAAGATTACTCATTGGGTTGGTTGGTTGGTTTCTCTCTCTCTCTCTCTTCCTCTCTCTCCCTCTCTCTCCCTCTTCCTCCCTCTCCCTCCCTCTCCCTCCCTCTCCCTCCCTCTCCCTCCCTCTCCCTCCCTCTCCCTCCCTCTCCCTCCCTCTCCCTCCCTCTCCCTCCCTCTCCTTCCCTCTCCCTCTCCTTCCCTCTCCCTCTCCTTCCCTCTCCCTCCCTCTCCCTCCCTCTCCCTCCCTCTCCCTCTCTCTCCCTCTCTCCACTCTCTCCCTCTCTCTCACTCTCTCACTCTCTCACTCTCTCACTCTCTCACTCTCTCACTCTCTCTCTCTACCATGCTAAACACCAATCATAAAAACCGCGGTAATACAGCGAGTTTGCTCGAATTTCATTAAAAAGAAATCAATTACGCCCAACCAGTGAAATTCTGATATGATCTTCTCATCCCTTTCGCCATTTATTTTCCTTTTCTGCCATAGAACCGTCGAAATACTTCTCGCTCTTTATTTCATACAAAGATTTTCTAGCTAACAGGCGCCCGGAAATTTGCATTCAGTCGTTTGCCTTTAAAGGAGTTAGCCAACAGTACGACGGCGTTAGTAAAACAAGATTAAATAAAAGGGCTGTACGTCACCTCATCCTGCGTGTGAGTGGTGTTCCCACGACGCATACCTGAAAGTGTATCTGGACTCGCACACGATCAATATACAGAGCTGGGCGCGCTCATCAGTGCGTTCCTCAGTGGCCGCGGTTAGCGCTCCGAAACTATTAAAGCTTAAGCGACAGGTTCATACCGAAATAAAAGTACGGTAGGCCACGTACTATACCAAAGAAAAATTTCGTAGGGCACATACTATACCGGTTCCTATATAGCTTTAATAATCAATTTAGGAGCGCTAACCGCAGACAAACTAAAGCGAAACGCACCTAGGAACGCACAGAGGAACGCGCCCAGCTCTGTCAATATGACTGCGCATTTTTATCAATTATGAAAATTATCCCTACACACTCACTAAGCTGGCTCACATCTCAGCGCTTGATTGGTTTTAGTTATGACTAAAGTTTTGGATAGGTTGAGGAGCGGACCTAGGGGTCCTGTTACTAATTACTAATACTCAAGAGTTACCATTACTTAATTACGGTACGTTTTCTTCGGTGCGATTGATTATTAGCCTGCCACCACAGCCAATGGTGGGTGACGCGCATCCTGCTAACTGGCATCCTATTTTGGGTAAGCGCGTTGATTGTAGGCTTGGTTAATTAATAAAATGACCAGCCTCGTGCTTTGCAGCTCGAAGAAAAACAGTCCCATTAAAAATGTGTTCTAGACAATCGTTTGACGATCATCGTTGAGCCATGAACGATCATTGTTGAGCCATGAACGATCATCGTTGAGCCGTGAACGATCATCGTTGAGCGATAATCGCACCGAGGAAAAGGTGCCTTAACCCTTTGCTTAATTGAAAGGAATAAAAACAATGTACGCAGTCATCCTTGATCATGTGGGGACCAATTATCGCGCTCTGCAGCATGTAATGTGTTGTATTTAGACATTTTAAGCAAAAATTGATTTGGTGAAGGACATACAATTCACTTCATCCGTACGACGTACTCTAAACTAAGGCCCTGTTCACACTAGCGGTTTTAACCTCCGCGGTTTAATTACTACATAAGTCTGTGGAGTCGTTCACACACAACCAAGCAGTTTTTCCTTAACTATGCGGTACGTCCGGAGTTTTGGCGCGGTTCAAACCGCTAGTGTGAACAGGGACTACACGTTCTCGAGTCACACATTTACCTCTCCCCATCACCTCTCGATTCCCCCACCCCGATCCTTCCCCAACTCCCAAATCCCCCCACCCCCACCTCTGAAACCCCAACTCCCCCACGGACACTCCCCAGAATAAAATCAGTCAAGTAGGTCTGTGTGTTTTGTGTCTGTGGAGCTTTGCGCGGCTGTGTTCTTCTGTACTTACCATCAACAGACGAGCTGCTCCACGAGAGGACTCCACTGTTTACTTCTTCAGATTTCTTCATCCGTTGTCTTGTTCGTGACCAACACAATAAACACTCGTAAAACTCGTTAACACTAACTATTCGTAGCAATACTCACGAATCACTCATAATACGGACACAAATATTCGTAAACACACGCTAAAATATTCCATAAAAGCTTTGGGGAGTTTAAAATAAACGACTTATAATCGATCAAATTTGTCGAGGCAAAGGAAGCTTCCACAGTCTCCCTCTCCTTTACTTCCTGGAAATGTTTCAGATTTTTTTAAATTACGTCATTGGTGACAATTTGCCCCCACCTACTGACGCGCGATGTAGAAACAAACGAACATGATTGGCTGTCGAAGTCAATCATCTGTCTTCTTCAGCCAATCACGACACTGGAAGTGAAACGAGTACTACCGGTTGTTGTGAGTGGTCGTCACAGAAAATGTAAACACGATTCTTGTGTAAAACTAAAACGATCGAATGTCGACTTTTAAACGACTTATTACGAACGACGCTCCAATCCATTTTGTCTTCTGAAAGTGACGGACAGAAGTAATGAGCTAATGTATGCGAATAAATGAATCAATATATAAACAAATGAATAAAGAAACAGATAAATTG
>NC_134792.1:55358122-55398122 GCF_046742065.1 Oratosquilla oratoria | reverse complement strand
TAAACGACCTAAAATTCACCGAAGAATGTAGGTATTTTCTTCGATTAATGAAAAATTAATTCATTTATTTGAAGTAGTCCCCATTTATGAAGATTGTTTTTCTGGATCAGTGTAGATATCTGGCAATAAAGTCAAGATTTCTCTAGCAGACACTTCGTTAGCCTTTAGCCTACGTCTTTCTCTTTCTCCCTCACCTCATTTCCTTCCCCTCCCTTCCCCACTCTCCCTCCCCATCTTCCACCTATTCCTCTACTTTCTCTTCGTTCGTCTTCCGTTTTCTATTTTAAAGAATTTTGTCGAAACCAGATTTAAACCAGCGAAACTGGCTAATAATATATACCCATAAAATGTGTTCAAATCCTGAAATAACCTGCTGTCGTGATGCGTGTACAATTCACTCAGCTTTCGAAAAATGTAATTCTTTTTTGCCTAACTGCCTTCGTTCATGAGATTTTCACTAGTTTCGTGATACCCATCAAACCGCACAAAAAAAACGCTGTCTTGAAAAAAAATCAATATTGAAAATGGTTATATTTTAAAATGTTAAGATGTAACTTAACCTACCCTAATCTAACCCAACTTAACTCAAACCTTAACATAACCTAACCGAACCTAACCTAGTCTAACGTAACTTAACCTTACTTAACTAAAAGTAACCTAACTTAACATAGCCTAACCTAACTTAACCTAACCTAGCCTAACCTAACCTAACCTACCCTAACCTAACCTACCCTAACCTAATCTAACCAAATTTAGCCTAACCTAACCTAACTTAGCCTCACCTAACCTAACCTAAGCTAACCTAACCTAACCTAACCTAACTTAACCCAATCTAACCTAACCCAGTTACATTATAAAATGTTAAGATGTAACTTAACCTAGCCTAACCTAATCTAACCTAACCTAGCATAATCTAATCTAACCTAACCTAACGTAACCTAACCTAACCAATTCTAACCTAGCCTAAACTAACCTAACCAAACCTAACCTAACCTAAACAAATAGAAAAGCATGTGATTATGATCTTTGCAAGTTATTTATATCATTTATACTCTTTGTATTTGAAATCCTTCCTTCTCGGGTGACTATTTGACTATTTTTTCCTTTATCAAGATTACCGCCAATGTATTCTACAAAGGATTACAAAGGCAAAGCATGCCGACAGGAGACCTTTTGATCCATATCTAGGTCGGATGCAAAAAAAAAAAAAAAAAAAAAAAAAAATATTAAAAATAAATTAAAACTATCTTAGTAGCTTCTCCTATGTAACAAGGTGCTTGATTATATACCTTGATTTTATTTTGTTCTGTAATTTGTTATTCTTCATTTCAGATAATCTATATCTGCTGCTGTTTCTTCTTTCCCTTCTGGGCATATTTATTGTTCGAATCAAATTAAATTATTTTTACTTCCTTTTTTAGTTCATCTATTAGTTCTTCCAACGTCTTATTCTTCCATTTCCTCCCTTAATCTTTATTTTTTCCTTTTTTTTTTATTTCCGACTCGCTTATCTTCAGTATCGAATTTCTTCTTCCATTCTTTTGACTAACATGTCCCCTTTTCTTCATCTCTGTGTTCCTTTTATTCTAATATTTCATTTTCTACTTCCCCGTCCACTCACTTTCTCAATTTCTAATTATCCTCAATTTTCTTCCAACTCCCCCTTTGTGCCTTTCTTTATATCTATCTTTTCTTACGTGGACTTCTTTCTGCTCATGTCCCTCCTCTCCTCCTCTTCCTCCTCCTCTTCCTCCTCGCCCTCGTCCTCCTCCTCCTCCTCCTCCTCGTCCTCCTCCCCTTCTTCTCTTTATTTCTCAGTTTTCTTCCAACCCCCTTTGTGCCTTTCTTTATTCTGTCTTTTCTTACGTGTCCTTCTTTCTGCTGATGCTCCTCCTCCTCGTCCTCCTCCTCCTCCTCATCTTCCTCCTCCTCCTCGTCCTCCTCGTCCATCTCCTCCTCCTCGTCCTCCTCCTCCTCCTCCTCCTCCTCATCTTCCTCCTCCTCTTCCTCCTCCTCCTCGTCCTCCTCCTCCTCCTCGTCCTCCTCCTCCTCCTCGTCCTCCTCCTCCTTCTCCTCCTCGTCCTCCTCCTCCTCCTCCTCGTCCTCCTCCTCTTCCTCCTCCTCCTCTTCCTCCTCCTCGTCTTCCTCCTCTTCCTCCTCCTCGTCCTCCTCGTCCATCTCCTCCTCCTCGTCCTCCTCCTCTTCCTCCTCCTCTCCCTCCTCCTCCTCCTCCTCCTCTTCCTCCTCCTCCTCCTCCTCTTCCCTTTATTTATTATTGCTTTTACTTCGCCGAGTATTCCCTCTTTGGAGGGCAGACGCCATCGATCCCTGACATCAGTCTCAGGACAAGATCTCTGGCCTCCTCTTCCACTCCTCCTCCTCCTCCTCCTCCTCCTCGTCCTCCTTCTCCTATTCATCTTCCTTCTCCTTCTCCTCTTCCTCTTCCTTCTCGTCCTCCTCGTCTTCCTTCTCGTCCTCCTCCTATTTATCCTCCTGTTCCCACTCCTATTCATCTTCCTTCTCCTTCTCCTCTTCCTTCTCGTCCTTCTTCTCCTATTTACCTTCCTCCTCCTCCTCCTCCTCCTATCTATCCTCCTCCTCCTTCTCCTATTTATCCTCCTGCTCCTACGTGTCTTCCTTGTCCTCCTTCTCCTGTTCATTATCTTCCTTCTCCTTCTCTTCTTCCTTGTCGTCTTCCTCGTCTTCCTTCTCCTGTTTATCCTCCTCCTCTTCCTCCTCCTTCTCCTCCTCCTCCTCCTCCTCCTTTTCGTCCTCCTTCTACTTATCTTCCTCCTTCTCATCCTCCTCGTCCTCTTTCCCCTAGTTACCTCCCTGCTCCTCCTCTCCTTCCTCTCCCTCAACCAACTCATCTCCTCCTCTCTTTTCTCCATTTCTCTTTTGTCTGTTACTCCTCTTTTCCTCTTCTTCTTCCTGCCATTTCTTGTTCGCTTCCTATTCCTCATCCGTCTCTCTTGTCGTATTTTCTTCCTGTTCTTCCACGTTTAATAATTCCTTGTTCAAATTCCCCTTTCATTTCTATTCTTACATTTCTTGTGATGGAATCAAGCAATGAGACACAATTGGCAAACAAACCAACAGGGCAGATGCTTAGTTGTCACCACCATTGTCATCTTCCTCACCATCACCCACTCTCTCCATCTCTCTCCCTCATTCCGTTCCTCCTCTCCCTACCTCTCTCCCTTTCCTCCCTCCCAATACCCTCCCCCTCTCTTTCTCTCTCCCTCACTCTCTCTCCCTTTCCCTTACTCTCTCCATTCTCCACTCTCTCCATCTCTCTCCCTCACTCCATTTCTCCTCTCCCTACCTCTCTCCCTTTCCTCCCTCCCAATACCCTCCTCCTCTCTTTCTCTCTCCCTCTCTCTCTCTCTATTTCCCACTCTCCCTCCCCTTTACCTTACTCTCTCTATTCTCCACTCTCTCCATCTATCTCCCTCACTCCGTTACTCCTCTCCTTACCTCTCTCCCTTTCCTCCCTCCCAATACCCTTTACCTTACTCTCTCTATTCTCCACTCTCTCCATCTATCTCCCTCACTCCGTTACTCCTCTCCTTACCTCTCTCTTTTTCCTCTCTTCCCATACCCACCCTATCCTCCCACTTCTCTTCCCCTCTCTTTCTCCTTCACTCCCTCTCCCTCTCTCTCCCTCTCTCTCTCTCCCTTTTACCTTACTCTCTCCATTCTCTCTCTCTCTCCTTGACCTCTTCCTACTCCTCACTCTCATCTTCACTCTTTAATATGGCTCACCCCCCATCCTCTCTTTCCCCCACAAAACTCTCTCACCCTCCTCTCATCTCCCCTTCCCCCTAATCTTCCCTCCTCCTCTTCCTCCTTTTCCTCTTCCTCCTCCTCCTCGTCCTCCTCCTCATCTTCCTCCTCCTCCTCGCCGTCCTCCTCCTCCTCGTCCTCCTCCTCCTCGTCCTCCTCCTCCTCGCCCTCCTCCTCTTCCTCCTCCTCCTCCTCCTCCTCCTCCTCTTCCTCCTCCTCCTCCTCCTCGTCCTCCTCCTCCTCGTCCTCCTCCTCCTCCTCCTCCTCCTCCTCCTCCTCCTCCTCCTCCTCCTCCTCGTCCTCCTCCTCCTCCTCCTCCTCCTCTTCCTCTTCCCTTCACTATATCGTACTCTTTACACACTCCCATCCATAACACTCCCCTCCATACCACTCCCCCATAACACTCCCCCCTATCATTACCCTCACCCCTCACTCCCCCCCACCCCCGAATGGGTCAATGACTGGGTGTCTATACGGTCGATATTTTAAGGGCAAACGGTTTGTCAAACCCGGTTTGTTAAACATGTGTTCGAAGTGATATTTGACCGTGTGAACGAGGTATTTGGTTGTCAAACATGTTTGTCAAACGTGTTTGACAAACAAATACCCTATTCACATGATCAAACATCACTTCAAACACTTGTTTGACAAACCATTTAACCGTGTAAATGCCCATTTAGAGACTTCATTCACCCCCTTACGGACCAGAGTAACGTACCATTTCCTTATGATTAGAGATTAATTTCCAATCAACAAAGAAAGAAATTTACTTTCATTTTCTATTATTTCTCATCTATGTCACTCTTCTTAATCCCTTACAACATTTATGAATAAATTTCTTTGGTGCAGTATTGTGCAAAAGCAGAGAAACACTGAATTTTGCTAAGAAACAATTATAAAAGAATAGATAGATAAATAAATAAATAAATAGATAAATAAATGAATAAATATATGAATAAATAAACAAATAAATAAATAAATAAATAAAATATAAATAAATATATAAGTAAAATAAATAAATAAATAAATAAATAAATATATAAGTAAATAAGTAAATATAAATAAATAAATGAATAAATAAATATATAAATAAAAATAAAAATAAACTCTTGAGATTGGCAGAACAATGGCTGTGTTTAGATTGGTCATTACCCGTTTTCTATACAGCGCAAAAAACGATATTCTCTACCTCGAGTACTACTAGTCCACTAGACTACACACATGCCCCGTCCCCTAAGGATCCGTAATACCCAATACCTCAACAAAAAACTAGGTCTGTAGACGGCTTCCATTGTGTCCAAGGTGTTCATTGAGTTGTTTTTAACTTTGTCCGTGATAATACGAGTCTTTAAAGTCCATATACACACAGAACCACCTCACGTCAGCCAGAAGAAAGTCTATAAGTGTCCGTCATTCTTTCGAAGGTTTCTGAAAGTTATGGCCAATCAGCCCGTTTTCTGTTGATTTATCCATTTATTCGTGTCTATTTTCGTATTCATTTAAATAGGTATATACATATTCATTAAATTATCTGCTTATTTATAAATCATTTAATTTATTTATCTATTTACTAGTATATTTATTCGTTCATTTATTTATTTATTGAAGTACTTATATATATATATATATACATATATATATATATATATATATATATATATATATATATATATATATATATATATTACATTTACTTTTTATTCAATTATTTACTTATTAATTTCCGTATTTGATTATCTATGCATTTATTAATTCATCTATTTCCTTATTCAGTTATTGATGTATCTATTTATTAATCTATTTGTATCTACTTATTCATTATTAATTTATTTGGTTATTTACTCATTTATCTATTTGTCTATTTATTGATCCATTTATTTATCTATTTATTTATTAATGTATTTGTTCATCTATTTTCTTGTTTATTTAATCATCCGTGCATTCATTCATTATTTTTTATATTAATTTATCTGTTTTCTTATTTATTCATATATTCATTCATTTACTTATTAGTTAATTTTTATTCATGTATCCATCTACTTGTTTATTTATGTATTTATCTATATATTTATTTATCTATTTTTCTGTTCATTTATTTATCTGTTTATTTATTAATTTGTTTATTCATTTATATTCGTTCACTGCTTCCAACCGTCCATTACTAAACATCAGGATGACAAGCTGGAAAGTAGAACCATAAGTCTATCTACTTATTTATTTATTTCATTATCTATATATTTATCAATTCATCTGTTTCTTTAATAATTTATCTGTATATTAGTTAATTTATTTACATACATTTGCTCATTGCTTCTGCCCGTCACTTTCAAAAGGATACAAGAAAAAAAATGGATAGTAGCGTCGTTTCAATTAGGTCGTTTAACTGTCGTTCATGTTGTTCACAAGTATCGCGTTTACATTTTCTGTAATGTCCACTCACAACAACCGACACTGCTCGTTTCACTTCGAGTGTCGTGATTGGCTGAAGACGACAGATATCTGACGGCCAATCATGTTCGTTTGTTTCTACATCGAACGTCACTAGTGTGATCAGCTTGTCACCAACGACGCAAATTTTCAAAAACTAAAACATTTCCGGCGAGAAAGAGAATCTTTGCGTCGACAGATTTTGTCGATTATATATTCGTTCATTTTAAATTCTCCCCAAAGCTTTTATGGAATAATTTTAGCGTGTGTTTACGAATACTTGCGTCCGTAATGTAAGTGATTCGTGAGTTTTGTTACGAATAGTTAGTGTTAACGTGTTTTACGAGTGTTTATTGTGTTGGTCACGTACAAGACAACGGATGAAGAAATCTGAAGAACAATACAGTGGAGTCACTTCGTGGAGCAGCTCGTCTGTTGATGGTAAGTACAGAAGAACACAGCCGCGCAAAGCTCCACAGACACAAAACACACAGACATACTTGACTGATTTTGTTCTGGGGAGTGTCCGTGGGGAGTTAGGGTTTCAGAGGCGTGGGGGGATTTGGGAGTTTGGGAAGGATCGGGGTGGTGGAGTCGAGAGGTGATGAAGGGGGGGGGGGGTTAAACGTGTGACTCGAGAACGTGTAGTCCCTGTTCAGACTAGCGGTTTGAACCGCGCCAAAACTCCGGACGTACCGCATAGTTAAGGAAAAACTGCGCGGTTATGTGTGAACCCCTCCACTGGCTTATGTAGTAATTAAACCGCGGAGGTTGAAACCGCTAGTGTGAACAGGGCCTTAGTTTAGAGTACGTTGTTCGGCCGAAGTAAATCGTATGTTCTTCGCCAAAGCATTTTCTTCTTAAAATATCTGAAGACAACACACACTACATGATCAAGGATGACTGCGTACATTGTTTTTATTCCTTTCAATTAATCAAAGGGTTAAGGTACCTTTTCCTCGGTGTGATTATCGCTCAACGATGATCGTCAAACGAATGTCTAGAACTTTTTTTTTTTTTTGGGGGGGGGGACTGTTTTCCCTCGAGCTGCAAAGCACGAGACTGATCATTTTATTAACCGAGCCTACAACCAACGCGCTTACCCAAAATAGGATGCCAGGTAGTAGGACGCGTGTCACTCGCCATTGGCTGTGGTGGTAGGCTGATGATTAATTACACCGAAGAAAACGTACCGTAATTAAGTAATGGTAACTCTTGAGTATTAGTAATTAGTAACAGGACTCCCAGGTCCGCCCCTCAACCTATCCCTAACTTTAGTTATAACTAAACTCAATCAAGCGCTGAGATGTGAGCCAGCTTATCAAGTGTGTAGAGATAATTTTCATAATTGATAACAATGTGCAGTCATATTGATAGGGCTGGGCGCGTTCCTCTGTGCGTTCCTAGGCGTGTTTCGCTTTAGTTTGTCCGCGGTAAGCGCTCCTAAATTATCAAAGCAATATAGGTGCCGGTATAGTATGTGGTCTACGAAATTTTTCTTTGGAATATAGTACGTGGCCTACCGGACTTTTATTTCGGTATGAAGCTGTCGCTTTTGGGAGCGCTAACCGCGGCCAAACTGAAGCGGAACGCACCGAGGAACGCACTGATGAACGCGCCCAGCTCTGTATAATGATCGTGTGCGAGTCCAGATACATTTTCAGGTACGCGTCGTGGGAACACCACTCACACACAGGATGAGGTGACGTACAGCCTTTTTGTTGAATCTTGTTTTACTAAATCCGTCGTACTGTTGGCTAACTCCTTTAAAGGCAAACGACTGAATGCAAATTTCTGGGCGCCTGTTGGATAGAAAATCTTTGTAGGAAATAAAGAGCGAGAAATATTTCGACGGTTCTATGGCAGAAAAAGAAAATAAATGGCGAAAGGGATGAGAAAATCATATCAGAATTTCACTGGTTGGGCGTAATTGATTTCTTTTTAATGAAATTCGAGCAAACTCCCTATCACCCGCAGTTTTTATGATTGGCATTTGCCACAGCAAAAATAATGATAATAATAATAATAAAATGAAAATAAAATTAATAATAATGAAAATAAAATTAATAAAAATAAAAATGAAATTAATAATGATAAAAAGATAATAATGATAAAGTAACCAACCCAATGAGTAATCTTGTTTCGTTTGTCGTATTTCTCTATCATTAACGTTAAAATAAAAATTACAAAGAATGATCTAAAATCTAGACTATGCATAGGCAAATGTATTGTCATCACAGATGTATTGTCATCACAGATGTATTTGGTCGTCCAAGCCTGTTTCCTTAATCGATCATTCTCTCGTTCCACAACAGTGTCTCATAACCTGTGTTGCTGAAATCAATGTCAGGAGGTGTTGGGAAATGTTGAATGCGTGGCGACAATTCACTCCACGTTCTTTGTCCTTCAAGTAATTAGCTGTTAACTAGAGTTGAGTGACTCCATAGACCTGACTACAGGGATGGATGGTTAGGGTCGGTAAATGTGAAGAACCTATAATTCAAATTCAAGTTGGTCAAAATGGGACGAAATATCAAGTTGACCAAAAACGGGACGAAGATGTCCTCAACATGATCTGCCAAGGCAAATGCAGTAACGAGTTTAATCGAACGGTTTTCACCTAGTGATGGTGGCAGTGGTGGTGATGGTGAAGTTGGTAGTGTTGGTGGTAGTGGAAAAAGTTATTGCAGTAACTATAGTGTTGACACTAACAGTACCAGTGGTGGTGGCGGTAGTGATTATGGAACTATATAAGTGGTGATGATTGTACCGCTGGGTAACGTAGCGCCTCTGGTGATGTTGGTAATAGAGGAGCTGTTTGTTATAATAACGAAAGTGGTGGTGATGGTAGTAATAATGAGGGTTGTAGTAATGTTGGTATAAACGATGGTGGTTAGTGGTGGTAGTAATTGTGGTTGTAATCTTACACCCTTCATCTCATTTTTTTTTTCTTTTTTTTTTTAATTTCTTGTCCTACTCTCATTACCTCCAACTCTCTAATCTTCCTTTTCTTGTTAATGCCCCCTCTTTCTTCTCTTGTCTTAAAGACGACGTCCAGATTGATATGAATTGAACAGGAGTTCGGAAGGCTAAGTGTAATAGATTTTTTTTTGTGCGAAGACAGGCATAATAGAGTATATAAAGTTGCATCTCCTTGCGTTAACTCTGACCATTGTCTTTCGCTTCTCTTCTTCTGTCTTCCCGTTTATCTTTTTCATGCTCCTCTTCTCTCATCTTTTCTCTCCTCTCTCCCCTCTCTTCCCCTCTCTCCCCTCTCTCCCCTCTCTTCCCTCTCTCCCCACTCTTCCCTCTCCCTCTCTCTCCCTCCCTCTCTCCCCTCTCATTCCCCTCCCTATCTCCCCCTTCTCTCCCCTTCTCTCCCCTCTCTCTCCCCTCTCTCCCCTTCTCTCCCCTCCTCTCCCCTTTCTCTCCCCTTCCCTCCCCTTCTCTCTCCCTTTCTCTCCCTTTCCCCTTCTCTCCCCTTCTCTCCCCTTCTCTCCCCATCTCTCCCCTTCTCTCCCCATCTCTCCCCTCTCTCCCCCTTCTCTCCCCTCTCTCCCCCTCTCCCCCCTCTCCCCCTCTCTCTCCCCCTCTCTCCCCCTCTCCCCCTCTCTCCCCATCTCTCCCCCTCTTTCCCCCTCTCTCTCCCCCAATCTCTCCTCCTTCTCTCCCCTTCTCCCTCCCCCTCTCTCCCCCTTCTCTGCCCCCTCTCTCCCCCTTCTCTCCCCCTCTCTCCCTCTCTTTCCCCCTCTCTCCCCCTCCCTCCCCCTCTCTCCCCCTCTCTCCCCCCTTCTCTCCCCTTTCCATTCGTAAATCCTTCTTCAGAGTTCCTCGCTTTCTTCTTCCTTTCCATTGTCTTTTCTCTTTATCAACTTTCTCGTTTGTGTCTTCCATTCCTTGCTTGTTTCTTTCTTTTTTATTTTCAGTTTTCGTCTTCACTCTTCTTCTGTGACCCCTCCTCTTCCTCCTCCTCCTCCTCTTCCTCCTCCTCTTCCTCATCATATTATGTTTCTTCTTTATTCATCTCCTCATTATCTACCTCTTCTTCTTTCTCCTTCTTCGTTTCCTTCCTCTTTACTTTCTTCTCCTTTGTCTACTGCCTCTCTCCCTCCTCCTCCTCCTCCTCCTCATCTTCCTCCTCCTCCTCATCCTTCCCCCTCCTCCTCTTCCTCGTCCTCTTCCTCCTCCTCCTCCTCTTCGTCCTCCTCCTCCTCCTCTTCCACTTCTTCCTCCTCCTCCTCCTCTTCCTCCTCCTCTTCCTCTTCATCCTCCTCTTCTTCCTCCTCCTCCTCCTCCTCCTCTTCCTTGTCCTTCTCATCTTTCTCATTCTTTCTATTCCTTTCTCCCCTCCTCCTCATCTTACTCGTTTTATATTCTCGTTTTTTTGATATTTCCATTTCTTTATTTCTTTTTCTTATTCCTTATTTTCTTCCCTTCATACTCCACCAACTATTCCTCTTTTCCTCTTTCATCTCTTTTTTTTTTTTTTTTTTGAGTACATATTTCCCAATTTCCCTTTTCTCCTATTATTATAATTAGCGTTACCATTGTTCTTAGATTGTAAAATCAGACGAGATGTGATCAAAACCCAAGTTTGTAGGAGCCCCAGGTGATCATAATGGAAGAGGTCGTTTAGGAAGGAAATAGGCAAGAATGTGTTTACGGACACAAACACACAAAAACGCATAAACACACAAAACACAAACACACAAAAACACAAACTTACAAACATACAAACACACATACAAATAAACACACATACACACAGAAACACACAGAAACACGCACATGCACACAGAAACACGCACATACACACAGAAACACGCACATACACACAGAAACACGCACATGCACACAGAAACACGCACATGCACACAGAAACACGCACATGCACACAGAAACACGCACATGCACACTGAAACACGCACATACACACAGAAACACGCACATACACACAGAAACACGCACATACACACAGAAACACGCACATACACACAGAAACACGCACATACACACAGAAACACGCACATACAGAAACACGCACATACACACAGAAACACGCACATACACACAGAAACACGCACATACACACAGAAACACGCACATACACACAGAAACACGCACACACACACACACACACACACACACACACACACACACACACACACACACACACACACACACACACACACACACACACACACACACACACACACACACATATGTACATGTATAAATGATATATACTTTTTTCGTGAGCACTTTTATGACCTAATAGCAGCTGAACCTCACTTGATTTATGGCATTAACACACGACTACAGAACCTAAAAAGTCACGTTAACTGTACAACGACCAAGACTTGGATCGCAGTTCAGTACCACCAAACTCTTTTGTTCTCAAGGAACTCAAGGGAAACTGTCAGTGATTTCTAAACTTAAATTTTAGTCCACATATCATGAGAGCGTGACTTCTTCAGTTGTTGAATTCGTTCCAAACTTAGAAGGTATTATAAGTTTTGGTATTTCGTGTGTCGAAGTTGATGTAACAGATTTCTATATCAATGTAAAGTGTATTGGTATTAATGATTTTTATGTACATTTTATAAAACGTTTCAATATCTATTTTAAATGTTTTCTATTTTATGATATATTTTCAGTACAAGATATATATTTATTAGAAAGCTACTTGTGAAACATCTGAAGTAAAGCATACTATGCCTACACTAGGCAGTTCCATGTCCCTTTTATAACTTTATCGAACCTCATAAAACAACCAATAATTTCAGCACTCGCTACTACATGGTTACCAAGTCTGTTCTATTCGTTAACTACTCTTTTGTTAAACCAATACTTGCCAATTACCTTCTTAAATCTAGGTTTGTCCAATTTAAATCCATTACTGCGAGTCCTGTCTTGTTGTCTAAATATGATGACCTTGTTTGCATCACCCTTGTTAAAGCCCTTGACCCATTTAAATACCTCTTTATCATTATATATGCACTATTTAAGACGGTGGTAAAACAAGTGGGTTTTGCAAGATGCACCAGGTCATAATATTTATGATGGAAAATTAATTGTTTACTAGCATTTGTTACATTATCATTGGAAACCTCACGTAATCACCAATACTTTCTTCAAAAACATCTGTTTTTTTCAGTACATATCTTAATTTATGGAAAAGTCAACTCCTGATTATCAAATTGATGTATGCTTAAATGTACTATCAAAGGAAAACTATGGTTTAAGTATATGTAATGCCTTCTTTCATATACTATAGTTCTCCATACGGTGTATTGGCTGCATGTTTTTTATAATCGATGTTTTAGGAACTTCAATAGAAACTATACAGACCAAATCACTCGGAACTCTTGTATAAACGGAGATTATCACAATTAAATAAATAAATGAGTGAATAAATAAATAACTAGATAGGTCAATCTACCTATATATCAAACAAACTCCAGCGTGACGGTGGTCAGTAGGGGTGTCATGTGGAATATTGAGCTTCGTGCTCACCACGTACTACGTGGCTCCGAGCTCTGTTAAAGCTTTCACTGATGATGGCCACTTGCCCCGGCAATTAGGAGCATGTTTGGTTGATGGTTCAGGTGGCAGGTAAGCGTCTCACGGCGTGTGTTGTCTATGATTTCTATCGGAGAGAGAGAGAAAAAGAGAGAGAGATGGAGATGGGGGGAAGAGAGAGAGAGGGGGGAAAGAGAGAGGGGGAAAGAGAGAGGGGGGAAAGAGAGAGGGGGAAAGAGAGAGAGGGGGAAAGAGGGAGAGAGGAAAAGAGGGAGAGAGGAAAAGAGAGGGAAGAGGGAAAGAGAGGGAGAGAGGGAAAGAGAGAGGGAGAGATAATGAAGGGGAGGGAGAGGGGAGGAAGAAGGGAGGGAGAAGAGAGGGAGAGGGGAGAAGAGAGGGAGAGGGAAAGGAGAGGGAGAGGGGAGGGATAGGGGAAGGAGAGGGGAGAAGAGAGGGAGAGGGGAGAGTTTGAAGGAGGAAAGAATGTGGTATTTCTTGACTCTGCTAACATATTCAGCATCACGCTCACTGCCTATCTTCTTGTTTGCTTCCCTTCGTCTTCCTCTCTTGTCCTCTTCTCCCTGTTGTCCTCTTTATTGTCCTCTCTCTCTTACCCTCTTTCTCTTGCCCTCTTTCTCTCTTGTCCTCTTTCTCTCTTGTCCTCTTTTGTCCTCTTTTCTCTCTTGTCCTCTTCTCTCTTGTCCTCTTTCTCTCGTCCTCTTTCTCTTGTCCTCTTTTTCTCTCTTGTCTTCTTTTTCTATTGTCCTCTTTCTCTTGCCCTCTTTCTCTTTTGTCCTCTTGTACTCTTTCTTGTTTTATTCATGTTGTCCTCTTCCTCTCTTGTCCTCTTCCTCTCTTGTCCTCTTCCTCTCTTGTCCTCTTCCTCTCTTGTCCTCTTCCTCTCTTGTCCTCTTCCTCGCTTTTCCTCTTCCTCTCTTGTCCTCTTCCTCTCTTGTCCTCTTCCTCTCTTGTCCTCTTTCTCTTGTCCTCTTTCTCTCTTGTCCACTTTCTCTTGTCCTCTTTCTCTTGTCCTCCTTCTCTCTTGCCCTCTTGTACTCTTTCTTGTCCTCTTTCTATCTTGTCTTCTTGTCCTCTTTCTCTCTTGTCCACTTCTCTCTCTTGTCCTCTTCTCTCTCTTGTCCTCTTCTCTCTCTTGTCCTCTTTCTCTCTTGTCCTCTTCTTCTCTCTTGTTCTCTTTCTCCTACTTCTCTCTCATTTCCTCTACCCACTACCTTCTCTTTCCCTCTTCTTCTTCCTCTCCTCTCTTTGTTCCGTTCTCTCCTAATTTTCTCTTCTCCTTTTCCTTCCTCATGTTTTATATATTCTTCTTCCTCTTTTCACCGTCTTCTTTTTAACTTTTTCCACTTTCTTCTTCACTCAATGCTTCCTCCTCCCATCCCCCTACTTCATAGATCAGTCACATATATTTTTTTTTTATGTTTTTTTTTTTTATGTTTGGGGACACCTGAAGAAAATAAAAAGTTATAATGATCACTTTCAACTAATACTCCCCACTCTCCTTCAGGTACCGTCATTAGATTTCTACTTGACCTCCGTCTGACCCCATTTCTTAGGGGGCGACGTTGCCTCCAAGGATAGAAACGCTGTCGTTATTGCTGAGAAAATACTTTTTTTCAACCATCTCCTTAATCCTTAATTCCATGC
Organism: Oratosquilla oratoria; assembly: GCF_046742065.1. NCBI lineage: Eukaryota > Metazoa > Arthropoda > Malacostraca > Stomatopoda > Squillidae > Oratosquilla > Oratosquilla oratoria. The sequence goes on along the minus strand of NC_134792.1, from coordinate 55,383,722 downwards.
TTGCCTAGCATTCGCCTATTTTACGTTTTTCTATAACGTTTATTTGAGTTCCCGAAAGTTTGATTCTTTCTCCTTTTATCTTAACCTCATCACATTCCTTTGTGCTAATTTTTTTTTTTTTTTGCAGGGATGACCCGTCATCCAGGAGATGCCAAGATAGGAGGGAGGGAGGAGGGTGGAGGGGAGTGGAATATATGGGAAATGAAATGGGTGGGAATGGTTTCTATGCCTTTTTCTTTTTGGCTAACCCCCGTGTAGGGGGAAAAAGCCTTTGGTATATATATGTATGTATGTATGTATTTCGGTTTGATCGTTTGCTCTTTTTGTATCAAATCTTTCCTTTCTCCGTTGCCATTTCTCTCTTTCCCTCTTCCTCTCTTTCGTCTCTATACACGTTTTATCTTTATCATTCCCTCACTATCCCTTGATCTAATAGAGGTGTTCAAGTGGATCAATGGTTTTAACAAGGGTGACGCAAACAAGGTCATCATATTAACACAACAGGGCAGGACTCGCAGTAATGGAATTAAACTGGACAAATTTAGATTTAAGTAGGAAATAGGCAAAAATTGGTCTACTAATAGGGTGGTCAACGAATAGAACAGTAACCATGTAGTGAGCGCTGAAACTATCAGTTGTTTTAAGAAACGGTTAGACAATTTTATGGATGGGGATGACAGGTGGTGATGGAACTGCCTAGTGTAGGCCTTATGGTCTCTTGCAGTCTCCTTCATTCTTATGTTCTCTCTCTTCTCTTCGTTTGTCGTCCCTTCCCTACAACATTTTTACAGTATATTCGCTGTCTTCATTTCTTCTATTCTTTTTCTTCTTCTTTTATTATTCTTCTTCTTCTTCTATTCATCTTCTTCTTTTATTACACTCTTCCTCTTTCTTTGTTTTACTTATTCGTACTTTTTCTCTTATCTCATTTTTTTTTTTGTCTTCGCCTTCATCTCTTTGCATTTCTATCCTTCAGTTTTATCTAAGATACTGATGTATCTTATGTAATCATAGTTCCTCTACCTGTTTTTTTTTTAATCATACATTTTCTGCTTGTATTTCAAAGGATGTATGCAACTTTCGTATATATATATATATATATATGTGTGTGTGTGTGTGTGTGTGTGTGTGTGTGTGTGTGTGTGTGTGTGTGTGTGTGTGCGTGTGTGTGCGTGTACATGTACATGTGCGAGTAAAATCCTTTCAGAGCTGTTGTATGAAGGTTTGGACATTTCAGGAAGTTGATGTTATATGTACTTATATAAGTGTATATACATATATGTATTAATATAAATGTGTATACACACACACACTCACACACACACACACACACACACACATATATATATATATATACATTATATATTATATATATGTGTGTGTGTATATGTATTTGTCTAAGCATGCATCATGTACATTATATATATATATATATATATATGTATATATATATTTATGTATGTATGAATGTAAGTATTTAAGTATGTATGTATATACGTGCGTATATTTTATAGGTCTGAGTCACCTTTTCGACTAAATGAACAAGTATTTATAGACCTCCGTAATGTCGAAATTTCGCATACTATTAGCGCATCCTTTACACGAAAAAAATCACCTAAAACACTTTTAACCTGTGTCTTCACGTTAAAATTTTTAATCGGGTCGAATTGCTATTTTTCACTTGAAATTGACATCCTTTTGTTGAACGGAATCGTCTGGTAATTAACACAGTGGCTGTCGCTCACTGAGTGGAAGTTGTAACGAAAGAACGTGGAAGAAAACGGGGTTGGTGAAGGCTCATGTTTATGAAACGCTGTTTATTTGGTTGCGGTGTCTGTGGGACTATTGTAACGACGAGTTAGACAATGGAATAGTGGCCGTAATTATGGGTCCCTAGGTGTCAGTGGTGGCGGTAATTGTGGGTTGTGGGCAACCCGAAGACTATAGAGAATTATAGGTTGTATTAGTCGGAACTGCTGTAATGGTTATTAGGTTTAGGGGCAAATATGCTGGGTTGTGTCTCTCTTTTATTTTTCGTGGAAACAATGTTGTTGGCGACGCGCGCGCACACACACATGTAGCGTGTACACATGTGCACAAACATATGTACGTGTACACACGCCCACACACACACGTGCGGGTGCACACGCGCACACACGTACGTGTACACACGCACACACACAAACACACATACACAAACACACACACATACAAAAGGAAGAATTTATACAATTGCCAGTATTAAATGTTTATTATTATTATTATTATTATTATTATTATTATTATTATTATTATTATTATTATTATTATTATTATTATTATTATTATTATTATTATTATTATTATTATTATTATTGTTATTATTGTTATTATTATTATTATTATTGTTATTGTTGTTGTTGTTCAAGAAACAATCGTACTTGCGTAAGCCAGTATAAGACAGGACAAATCTGAGTGTTAGATAGACCCACACTATATTCATACGAGTGAATAGGAATGAATCTGCAAAGTAATAGGAAGAAAAGAAAGAATGAACGTGGAAATAGAGATTTAAAAATCAATAGATCGTCCATTAGCATACATTTCTTGACCACAAACACACAGCTCAAATACGAAACAGAATAAAAGATATAGGAAATTGTACGTTTGTTTACAGTAGACCCCATAACAGCCCAAATAACCTGCCAGACGAAGACATTTTGACATTAAGTAGCTGACAAACACATCAATATATACCAACTCAGCGTCTCTGTCCATTCCCACCCTTACAGGGCACATGGGTTAAAGTTCAGGTCCCAGGCGCCACATATCACTCAGCAGGTCTAACAAAGCAAAAACCTAAAAGTCTATAAACTGATGTGACTCAACCTAATGTGGTGACATGTTGTCCACGTTTGTATGTTTATGTCTAGTCCGGGAACCCTTGTGGTCCCTACGCTGAACATGATCACTATGGACCGCGGTCCCCTCTAGATCGCAGCGAATTCCCAGGAATCTCCTCCCCCCCCACACGAATGGAATGAAACGGATCGTGACCCACTCGCTGTCCCCTGTCTGAACGATGTCACAGTGTAAAGCGACCCTCCCTAAACGCACCTTTGTGTGGCTTTGGTGGAGGTTGCTGTAGACAATGATGCTCTCAGACACGCACACGTACACACACGTACACACACACACACACACACACACACACACACACACACACACACACACACACACACACGTACACACACACACACACGTACACACACACGTACACACACACACGTACACACACACACACACACGTATACACACACAAACACACGTACACATACGGACACACACGCATACACATACGGACACACACACGTACACATACGGACACACACACGTACACATACGGACACACACACGTACACATACGGACACACACACGTACACATACGGACACACACACGTACACATACGGACACACACACGTACACATACGGACACACACACATACACATACGGACACACACACATATGTACGCACACACACACATACGTACACACACACATACACCCACACACGCAGACAAATCACGAGTCCAATACGTGATCCAAGACCATGGTGAAACACACACACACACGTTCACACACACGTACACACACACACGTACACACACACACGTACACACACACACGTACACACACACACGTACACACACACACGTACACACACACACGTACACACACACACGTACACACACACACGTACACACACACACGTACACACACACACGTACACACACACACGTACACACACACACGTACACACACACACGTACACACACACACGTACACACACACACACACACACACACACACACACACACATACACACACATACACACACATACATACACATACACCCATACACATCACGAATCCAATACGTGATCCAAGACCATGGTGAATCGCGCGCACACACACACACACACACACACACACACACACACACACACACACACACACACACACACACACACACACACACACACACATACACACACAGTAAACAAAGCCACTTTGGACAGCGCCTGAGGGAACCGAGTTTACATAAAATAATGTTCTTGGTCAAGTGAGACTTCCACTTTGGTCAGTCCGTCTCATTATTTGAATTAAATCATCTGGTGGTAAAAAAAAAATCGTATTTCTTACATCTCTTTAATGGTAGTTACAAAATTAACCCATCACGTACCGGTTTTTTTTTTTTCCATTCAGCCGAGGATAGACCTCGGGCACATGTGAGACTGGCACAAGCGGTACCTCGCCTTTTCTCAAAGTTCATATCATTTGATACCAACCAGAATAAAAACTGTAAATGGTGTCACCGTAAGATGTAAAGTACTGAAGGTGGAGAATGGTTGTATATGGATGATGTTGTGACTGCATGAGGAGGTTGGTATATGTATGTATGTACTATATTAACTTCACCAAGGGGGTGTTAACTTTACCAGAGTTCTGTTAATTTCACCAAGGTGCTATTAACTTCACGATGGTGCTGTTAACTTTACGAAAGTACTATATCAATTTCACCAAGGAGCTGTTAATTTCACCAAGGAGCTGTTAATTTCACCAAAGTACTATACTAACTTCACAAAGGTCTTGTTAACTTCACCAAGGTGTTGACATCGTGAAGGTTGGTGAGATGAGAGAGGGAATGTAGGTGAGCCTTTGGGTGTGGGCGCGTATACTTAGACTTGTCCATCTTCCTTATAAGGAAGACTTTGACCTTGGCACGTGTAGTCAGAGTACGCCTATTCAGTTTTAATGAAACCACGTGACTGAAAAACAGGTTTCGTAAGAATCTTCACTGACTCGAAGGGGGCTTTGGTCAAACTAACAGGTTAGTTATTAACTTGGTTTTAATGCCACGCGTTTTGGAAGCAGTTGAGGATTAAAACTAATTTGGTTTGCTTTAGGTTTCCTTTGACAGCTAACCGATCCGACTAACCAGTGGATCTTAGAATGCTGCAAGGGCTGTGATTTAAATAGATTTAAATACAACGAATGACTATTCTGAAAGCCAATCATATATATACACACTTAAATACAGTATATATATATATATATATATATATAGTATATATATATACATATATATATGTATATATATATGCTAATAAGAACACGGGTACGTGTGTTCACTTATGCAAAGTAAGTACTGAAGATGTAATATACGAAAGCGCTCTGCTTCGTTAGTTTCTTTTTCCAAGTGGGCTAATTTGCATATATACAGTATATGTATATATATATATATATATATATATATATATATATATATATATATATATATATATTATATATAAATCGCCGCGAATTCGGACAATTTTGAGGCGAAAGACAAGAAACTTTGTTAGTGGGTTGGAGCATCATTTCGCTGGGAAGCGAAAGGTAGTTCTGTCTGCGAACTTTTGCTCGTAGGTGAACTTGACAAGAATGAAGTTAATATTACTTAACTCCTTCAACACGTTACCGCATTTTTATCAAATTTCCCCCAAATTAAAAACTGACAATTCTGTGCAACTGAGCAGGTGAATTGGGAGGGGGGGGGGGGTAAGGGTCCACCGCGCCGGCCTTCAGGATGGAGTCCGCCCCCTGTAATCGCCTGTTGTCTTTATCATTACCCGCATTATACAAATGTATGAAATGTCCCCCTTAGTCCACTTCAACAAACTGTCCGTAATGTTCTCCTGTATCTCCACCAAGTCCCACCCGTCCCTTCTCACACACACACACCCTCCGCCCCTCCACCTACCACCCACCCCTCCCTGATAACCTCTCCCAGTTCCTTCCCCGTCGTCCTATATGTACTCAGAGTGTTTGCCATATGTCTGTACTTGAAAAAGCTGTAACAAGCGAAACGTCGTACCAATAAAGGTTTCGATCTCACAAGGTGTTTATTCTCGCATAAAGGTCGTCACCGAATTGATGGGGTTAACCATGGGAATGACTGATGTTGTTCGTATTATATGACGGAGCTTTGTGTTCTTGATTCCGTTAGTGAACAGTGATGACACTAAAAACCTTAATGGTTGTGAGTGATGAATGTGATGTAGAAGTAAATAGCAGTGCATGATGGTGATACTACTTTGTAAAGAATATTCTTTTGATAGAGAAATTGAAAGATTTTTTGGGGTGTTTGAAAGTATTTGAATTTATGGTAATAACATTGCTAAACATGAATACGATTATCAGATTCAATTTCACTATATTTGTTATATCATGGTGTTAGATATATATGGTAGCTGCATGATTTACTAATACCGCTGCATGATTTACTAATACCGCTGCATGACGGTGATATGACAGTGATCATGGAGGCAGTTAGGATCCTTTCGCACGGACCGACTTTTCGCCGCAAGCCGTCCACGACACGACGTCGTGTCTCAAATAACTATGGGCGTCTATGGACGCTTTCACACATCACGACCACGATTAAAAGCATCCATAGATACCCGTGTTTATTTGAGAGCACGACGTCGTGTCGTGGGCAGCGCACGGCGAAATGTCGTTACGTGTGAAACGAGCCTTAGGGATCTTGTGTCTGGCATCATGTCGTAGCATTTATTGGGTGAAGTGTTTGTGGTCGTGTTGATGATAACACTGTTGGATGTAATAGTGATATTACTGATTGCAGTTACAAAGGTGGATATATGAAATTTCAGACACCTGTAAAAATATTTAAATAAAAAACATTTCACTTTAGAGAGAAAAAAAAGTGTGCTCTCTAGCTCACGGCTGACAAGATATTGACGTCACACACGGCGTCGGTACGCACAATTGGCGGGAATATCAAACCATTAGCAGAAACTCGCTAGATGGTTCTATAGAGAGGTACATACGTACACATATTTACAAAGTGTTACAAATACAATACATTATATGATATTGTAATCAAAATGCTTCCGACAACTACACAGTAGGGCAGTAATAAAATTTTGATGGGGAGAACATTGCTGTAATACTGGTAGGGAATGGTAATGGTAGAATGGTAGGCAATGTTGTCATCGTTAACGCTGGTTGAGGTAACGAGTGTGGTAGGGCAATGTTATTGGTGAAGATAACAATGGCAATGGTGATGATAAAAGCGGATAAAGATGTTGATACTGGAAGGTTGTCATATCTCTGGGAACTTCCCCTTGCCTAAATAAAACCACTTCAAGCTAGTTAGAACTTAATTCTTAAAACACGTTACCAAGTTAAAAAAGTGTAAGATGAAAAGGGTTGATATGATTCAGAACTCAATTTACGAACATAATTCATAGACTATGCTACAACTTATGACCTAGTTATACATACCCACCGGTAACCTTCTCATCATGTAAAGTTTCTTTAAGATATTTAATCAACTATGGCCTTAGTATGTGTATAGGGCTGTTAGACATTCAGAAACTATATTGCAAGCAGTTCTGTGCAACATTCATTGAACAGTGAGGGATACAATGGGTAGAAAAAGTCCCTTGCACTAGACACTGTATCAACATTCAAATCCTCTTGTCACACACAACTCTCTACCCCATCTTCCCCCTCTCTCTTTTTCCCCTCTCTTTTCCCCCTCTCCCGTCAGGCTTTTATTACTGCTCTCTTCCCTCTCTCCCCTCTTCTTCCTGTTCTCCCTCCTGTGCGCCTCGTCTCTTTCCTCTCCTCTTCTCTTCCTCTCCTCTTCTCTTCCTCTCCTCTTCTCTTCCTCTCCTCTTCTCTTCCTCTCCTCTTCTCTTCCTCTCCTCTTCTCTTCCTCTCCTCTTCTCTTCCTCTCCTCTTCTCTTCCTCTCCTCTTCTCTTCCTCTCCTCTTCTCTTCCTCTTACATTCTCTAAGTCTTTACTCTTCTGTTCCCTTCCTCCTCTCCTGTCTCTCCCTCTCACCCTCGTCTTTCGTTGTTTTCTCTCCTCTCTCTTTTTCTCTTCTTACAGAATTCCCCCTCTCTTTACTCTTTAAATTTTTCCTCTTCTCTTATCCTTTCTATTGTCTCGGTTTTATTTTCTCTCGTACTCTTTTTATCAACTCTCTTTCATCTTCTTTCTTCCTTCTCTTCCCTTCCTATCTCTTGTTTCTCTCAGTTCGACCTACGAGTCCAATCTCGTATACTAGACTTCACCTAGAATGTTTTTTTTTGTTTGTTTGTTTTTTTCCTGCTGTGGAGCATTTCTTCGTTTTTTCTTCTCAAACATTCAGATAAGGAGTATTAGAGATAGGTCACATCGCAAGGACTAAAAGGTCTTTCGATATGACTTTCTCTTCTTTCTTTCCTTCCTCTCTGCGACCATCTCTTTTTATTCTCTCTAATCACGTCACCATTCCTCTTTCAATCTCTACCAATCTCTCTATTATTTTCTTATATACCGTCTCCCTTTTAACCAATCCACATTTAGGACTAAAGACTAACCTCCTTGGAAAGACTGAAAAGTCTGTATTCTAAAAAAAAATTCTTTGTCGTTTTGTGTTCTATTATTATTCTTTTTCATTCTAGCCCAATCTCCTCCCCTCATATCTATTCCCCTCAGTCTATCAGTCTAATTGCCTGTTATATCTATCTACCCCTACGTTTTCTTCCTTTTTTTCTCCTCTCTTTTAACTTACTACCCCGGTCTTTTTACTCTCATATTCCCTTTTCATCACACTCGTTTCCTTTCTTCCTTCTCAACCGACTTTCTACTTTCATCCTCCCTTCATTTGTTTTCCTTTATCTCCTTTCCTTTGTAGTCGTTCTCCTCTTCTTCCTCTTCTTCCTCTTCTAGATTCTCTCTCGATTTTCTTTGGCTTAAATTTATTCTATTTTCTTTCATCAATCTTCTTCGATTCTACCTTTCCTTTCCATTTTCCTCTACGCCACTTCTTTACACTGACCTCGCTTCAGGTACCCTCCCCTGACCTCGCTTCAGGTACCCTCCCCTGACCTCGCTTCAGGTACCCTCCCCTGACCTCGCTTCAGGTACCCTCCCCCTGACCTCGATTCAGATACCCTCCCCTGACCTCGCTTCAGGTACCCTCCCCCTGACCTCGCTTCTGGTACCCTCCCTGACCTCTCTTCCCTTTCACTCCACCTAAATTCCCCTCCCCTTTCCTTTCCTTTCCTTTCCTTCCTCCTTTCCCTCCTTCATCCTCTTTCTTCCTCTTCCTCACTTTCTTCCTCTTCCTCACTTTCTTCCTCACTTTCTTCCTCTTCCTCACTTTCTCCCTCTTCCTCACTTCCTTCCTCTTCCTCACTTTCTTCCTCTTCCTCACTTTCTTCCTCTTCCTCACTTTCTTCCTCTTCCTCACTTCCTTCCTCTTCCTCACTTCCTTCCTCTTCCTCACTTTCTTCCTCTTCCTCACTTTCTTCCTCTTCCTCACTTTCTTCCTCTTCCTCACTTTCTTCCTCTTCCTCACTTTCTTCCTCTTCCTCACTTTCTTCCTCTTCCTCACTTTCTCCCTCTTCCTCACTTTCTTCCTCTTCCTCACTTTCTTCCTCTTCCTCACTTTCTTCCTCGTCTTCCAAGCCTTCTTCCATTTCTCCCTTTTCAATACATTTTCTCTCTTTTGTCCTAATTTCCTCAGACCCTCGAATGTCGCAATTCTCTTCACACTTCCTCCACGAAACATACTTCTTCGAGAAATATCAACCCTTCATGTTATTCCTTGAATCACGAAGATTCTATACCAAAGTCTCTTGTATTCTATCCATTCCTCTCTTTCTCTCTATTTACTCTCTACTCCTCTATCTGCACTCTCCTCCTCCTCCTCTCTCTCTTCCATACAATTCCTTATTCATCAACCCTCCCTTCCTCTTCCTGGTCTTCTTTCTCCCACTCTTGTTCATAAACCTCTCTTTCTCTTCTTGGTCTTCTCTCTATCCCTCTCTTTCATAACCCTCCCTCTTTTCCTGTCTTCCCTTTTCTGTATGATCCTCTCTTTTTTCATTCTTTCTCTGCCTTCTCTATTCCTAAACACGATCCCACTCCTAACCAAGTTCATGCTCTAACATCCTACTATATTGCCCTGTGGATTTTTCAATTCTTCGTCACAGTACCTTAAGACTTTGACTTAGTTCACTAGTTCAAACGTTTTATTTATCTTATATATATATATATATATATATATATATATATATATATATATATATATATATATATAATATATATAAACCCTAATTTTTTTCCAAGCATATAATGGGATTTAATAACTGAATAAGATATATTTGTTATGTTCAGTCTACTATCGTAAATTCAGTCTACATTTCACTTTATAATGTAAATTCATACATCATCCCTTTGCGTTTTTAAACTAGTTTACCAGACCTGTTATGAATTACTTTGAATCAGGATACCACAAATAGTTGAATACGTGAAAAATGTTAGTTTACAAAAAAATAACTAATGACTACGAAGCCTGTGTCTCTCTCCTTTGAAGCCCAAATTGATTGAATATGATCAGTGTGGAAGACGTCGGTTTTTCATTGTAGGTCTGAAAAACCTGCCAAGAAATATTCTCGTATGTTCAGCATCCCATTTCCGAAAAAATCCATTTACAGTGATAACACAATATTCACATTGCCTCGGCATTTTTAAATACATTAGAAATCTTAACAAACCTAATTGCGCAAAAGTTAACATAAATAGCAGCACTGACTATAATGCCCTGACAAACCTGCAAAGAAATATTCTCGTTACATATTCAACATTCCCTTTCCGAAAAAGGTCATTTACAGTGATAACACAATATTCATCTTTCCTCGGCACTTTTAAACACATTAGGAATATCAACAAACTTAACTATGCAAAAGTTACCAATAACACAATATTCACCTTGCCTCGGCACTTTTAAACACATTAGAAATATTAACAAACTTAACTGTGCAAAAGTTAACCTAAATAGCAACACTGTCAAGAAATTGTGTGTTTCAGGTTCTCCATGGAACTAACGACGAGAGAAGATGTCTGTTTCATTTGATATATATCATTATGTAGCTGCCGTACTAACCCAGCTGGCGGTACTCGTAAATATAATTGATGACATTTACCATAACCTTAAAGAATTCGTCTTTCAGTATAATAGATCCTCCAGGTTTAGGCAGGCACGATTCCTGCGAATTGCACACAAAAGAAAATCTCACGAAAGATCACTCCTTTTAATACAGCTTGTACAGTATATACTTGGCCCAATGTCAGATTGCCTTCTACTCATCCCCGCCGTCCCCCGTCACCCGTCACCCGTCCCCCGTCCCCCCCGTCACCCGTCCCCCGTCCCGATATCACACGGCCATCTCCGTCCTTCCTGCCACCACTGACAAGTCTCCGTTATGCCAACACATACCCATCTCCCGTCGACATCAAATACTCACTAGTACCAAAACACGATCATCATCTACAGACAATGTTGTTCATAACTTACGTGATAGATTTCCGAGCCGTGCTGGGCGGTTGCTGTCCGTAGACTGGTAGGGAATCCCCGGTTATAAGTCAGAAGACTGTTTAAACGAAATGAGAGTAGCCTGTTCAATGCAAGTCATGACGAATTAAATCGTACAGAAGACCATCCAGATACTCTGCTATGGACTTATGGAATCATTATCTTACTTCAGTTCCCAGTAGTATACGTTATACCTGTCAGAGGTAGCAGGATATTTCTCCATCTGGATCTATCTTGAAGGACTCCTTCCTCCCTCCCTCAAAGTTTCGATGTTGGGCAAGTCGTGTCTACTGAGGGCTTCTTCGACATTTTCTTTCCATCTGTTTCTCGGTCTTCCTCGTGGTCGTCTTTCGCCCCTTGCAATTTTTTTTTTTTTTTTTTTTTCCAGACATGTCAGAATATATCTGGTAACAAAAGTTTTTTTAATTGTCAACAGCATTTACTTGAAATCGAGTGATTATCATTCCCAATTACCCACTAAAACTAATATTCTTAAACTGTGAAACTCAAGTTCACGCCTCAAGTAATAAGAATAGAAAAGGTATGTGTAGCCACTATACTCAGATTTTTTTTTTTTTTGTGCGTACCTCATGTGACACCCTGCTTCCTGTGTACACTGAGGATCAAGCAAAACCGGTTATGTAGTAGTTAGGGCGCAGAGAATAGGTCAGTACTCTAAGTTCCTGTCTCCACCAATATGAAATCTTGTTCCGAGGAATCTTGAACCGATAAGCGACGTGGATCTCCTCAAAAACCTACAGAAGAGATCTTGATACTCCAGTGGTCCCCAGACCTTTTCAGCTTGTTACACAATTTAACATGCCACCTTAAGCATGTTACACAATTTAACATGCCACCTTGAGCATGTTACACAATTTAACATGCCACCTTAAGCATGTTACACAATTCAACATGCCACCTTAAGCATGTTACACAATTTAACATGCCACCTTAAGCATGTTACACAATTTAACATGCCACCTTGAGCATGTTACACAATTTAACATGCCACCTTAAGCATGTTACACAATTCAACATGCCACCTTAAGCATGGTACACAATTTAACATGCCACCTTAAGCATGTTACACAATTTAACATGCCACCTTAAGTATGTTACACAATTTAACATGCCACCTTAAGCATGTTACACAATTCAACATGCCACCTTAAGCATGTTACACAATTTAACATGCCACCTTAAGCATGTTACACAATTTAACATGCCACCTTAAGCATGTTACCCCATTCACAAAACGTTGTCAACAGAGATATATATGGTTAAATTAAAACACGAGATGTTTTCGTTTATTTATTGTATTTGAACATTGTGCATATCTAATGACTATTAACATAGATGTCGAAAACATCAGTGGGATGGATGGAGTTGCATGCTTGAATCTAATTGAGGAATTCTTGGCTTCTTGATTTTCAGAAATCTTTTTTTTTTTTTTCACCACTCCATTACCCCCGAAAATTGGTTAAATTATCCCCAGGGGATAATTTAACCCCAGTTTGGGAACCACTGCGATACCCTAACTAGGGTCGCGACCTAAGCTGGGACCACGACGTCAGCATGTAACTTAGTTCCTAGTCTCAGTGCTTTGTCCTGGTGCATTACTTTACTGATCTACCCATCTGTCATGCTCTACCGCTTTGCCCCATTGCCCTGCTTCAATACCTTGTCTCAAGACTTTACTGCATTGCAAGGGTGATGCAAACAAGGTCATCATATTAAAACAACAGGGCAGGACTCGCAGTAATGGTTATAAACTGGACAAATTTAGACTTAAAAAGGAAATAGGCAAGAATTGGTTTACTAATAGGGTGGTCGACGAATGGAATAAACTTAGTAACCATGTAGTAAGCGCTGAAACTATCAGTTGTTTTAAGAAACGATTAGACAACTTTATGGATGGGGATGACAGGTGGTGATGGATACGGAGCTGCCTAGTGTAGGCCTTATGGTCTCTTGCTGATTCTTATGTTCTTATGTTCTTTCCTGTCTTTGCCTTTTCCAGAATACTTTGTTCCTGATCCTTGCCCTCAGCATCCTCTTCACACTATCTTTTTCACCCTCAATTTGATTTTCACCCTAATATTTTCTTTCAGCGAATATCCTCACTGTCACCTTCATTTGCACCCATTCCCTCACCCTCACCCTCATGGTCACCCTAGTATTCCTCTTTGAAATCAGTTTCGCGAACAACCTCACCCTAAGTCTCACCTTATCTTACACCCTCACCAAGATCCTCATCTTCATACTCACCCTCAACCCCACCCTCGTCCTCACCCTCCTCTTTTTCTCTCCATCCTCCCCTCCACTACCTCATCTTCATCCTCTTTAACTCTCTTTTCCCCGATCTCTTTACCTAACTCCTCTTCCTCTACCCCCTCTCCTCTCGTCACGTCGTTTTCTTCCAACTTCTCCCCTTCCTCTTCTCTTTTCTCCTCCCTCCCACTTGCATTGTTGATCAAAGTAGCGCAGGAGCTCGAGTGGCAGATGACGTCCTTCTCCAAGTCTGGAACAAGCAGACTCCTCTCGGACCTGCGGGTTTAACGTGTGTGAGTCCTGAATCACGGTAGCAGGAAAATTTCCAGCAGCCATGAGTTTTCGTGTCGAGCGCGAGAGGCTAGCGGTCTCCTGCCGAGTCGCCTTGGTGGCGCGAATGAACCAAGTAGACACGAGAGAGGACGGGGGAGGCTTTGTTAGAACGAGACTTGAAACTTGAAATTTGCGAATGATGCTGTCCTTTGTTGTTTTTTAACCTCTTTGGACCCGTGTCTTTACCTTACGGACGGTTTAACCTCACATCTTAACCTCTGTTCTCAGATGGATATCGATCCACGTATTGTTCAGTTACCCTTTTGAGAACTTTCATTTATGTGTTTCTGTTGATGAATTCTGCATCTTACAAAGGATTACAAAGGCGGAGCATGCCGACAGGAGACCTTTTGGTCCATATCTAGGTCGGATGCGAAAAAAATCATAATAGTAAATGAATAAATAAAAACTATAATAATGTAAATAACAAATAAAATACTTAAATCGATGCATAGGTATAGTTAGATAATAAACAAACAGGTAAATAGTAAATAGTAATAAATTGACATATAACTAATAATAAGGAAATGTCTGTTTACTCACTTCCCACAACCGTTGATGCAATTTCAAGTTTCCTTATGTCGATGCATTTATGAAGAAAAGAAAAAGGGGATTAAAAAGAATTAAGCCACATTTGAATTTCTGTCTTCAACAAAAATTACTATTGCCCTACGGTTTCCCAGCATAGGGTTTTATAACCTGGAATAAAGATGACTTACACGTTTAATGTATTAATTTTCTATATCCACACAGGATTACTCAGACTGACTATTTCTGGGTTATGATATGAAAATAATTTTCTAAACTCTATCTTATCAAATTTTCATAAGCACGGGACAAATTTGAGTTTAAGAATGGAATAGGCAAAAACTAGTTTACCGATAGAGTGGTTAATAAATGTAATAAACTTAGTAACATTTATAGTGAGCACTGAAATAATTGGTTATTAGAGAAGATTAGATAACTTTATGGATTGTAATGAAAGGTGGTAATGGACATGGAACTGTCTAGTGTAGGCCTTATGGTCTCTTATAATCTCCTCGGTTCTTATATTTTTATGTTCTTGTGAGGTTTGATTATACTAAGGCGAGGAGAAAATAATATAGATGTAATGAAAGAAACTGAAAGTTGGTGCATGTCAGGAAATTATATGTACAGAACAATGGAAAGAAGGGAGGAGGAGGAGGAGGAGGAGGAGGAAATGTGGATAAAAGAGGAAACAGAAAATAAATCATAAGGGAATGTTGTTATAGATACAAATCATTTACTAACTGAATCAAAACGTTTCGTTTGCTTAAGTCTCTTTAAAACATCTTGATCTGTCCTTGTGTTTGAATCACGTGCTCCTTTTCGTACTGCTTTTGTCAGCCCAGAGCCCCAGATTCTTCATCCTCAGTTTCCGTCTACTGTGTAACTAACCGAACTACCCATGTAAGGCCTTCCAGACCCCTTCCAGGCCCTGGAACATCAAGTACGATCCCCAATTCAAGTAACAAAGCATAACAGAAGACTGGGCTAAACAGAAATGACACCATTGAGTAAAAGCAGCAACGACTGCAACAGCACTGTAGTCGAGAGGCCAAACGCAAAGTATGGGATCCAAAATATTTGACGTTTCGCCCAGCAAGGCTTCTTCTGAAGAAGCCCATACTCTGTGTTTGGCCTCTTTCCTAAAATGACACCATTAATAACGTACTACAAGAACCTAAGACAGTGATGCTGTGATGCCTAGAAGAGGCAAGAAGAAATGGCTAATCCACTTAGACAACTTTATGAGGGAAAAAAGATAGTTGCTCTGGCTGTATAAAACCACTGTGTCCTTAATCTTCTCGGGTCCCCTAGACGCCAAAGCCCCGGAACACAGATGCCTCACTCTCTTGTAGGGCCTACACCCATGTACCACAAGCATCGAGACAAAATGGCAACTACCAACCTCGATGTCAACAAATTGAGAGACCCGATAATTTCTTATTAATTATCTATCTACATACCGAGGGCTTTTTCCCCCTAATAAGAGAGGTAGCCAAGTCAGAGGCACGTACCTATTCCTATGTTCTTCACTCCCCACCACCACCCCCTCCACCCTCTCCCATCTTAGCTCCTCATGGATGACGGGTCATATCTGCACCCGCCAACTGCACTGGGTCAAACGCTGAGACAGGGATCGTCTTTCCTCCCCCCCAGCCTAACTAAAAGACCACATGACGCTGTTGTCCGGCTTTCTAAGAAATCACTCCATCAGCGAGATTTCAAGCGCCTCTGGAAAATTAAGAAAACAGCCTCAAGATGTTCACGTCATTGACACGAGATCCGTGTCCAGCAAGATTAGGATTAACAGATTTGATGCTCTGGGTGTGAGCTTGGAAGTGTCTCTCGTTGTTTGTAAACTCGTTAAGAAAATTAGACTCTTAGATGTCTTTCAATGCCATTACGTTTTTACAGTATATTACCAAGATAAAAGATTTGTTCGTGCATGCTGCCATATTATGATAACAGCCAAACTGGTGAGGGTTGTATCGTGGTGCTTTTGAAATGGTCTTCAGTTAGTAAGTTGGAAAGAGATAAAGGTTGTTACTATTTAGCGACAAATGTAAATGTATTAGGGAAATTATAGTGACGTTTAATTAGTGTAGGGAGTGAAATGATAATGCTAATTGTTAAATTAAGATTCACTGACTGTGAGGCATAGCCCAACAGGGACTGCCAACAGTTCTCAGGTCTTCCCATAGATCTCTCTGGAGAGAGTTTTTTTTTTTTAGAAATAGGAGGACGAGACCAGTTGCCCGTTGTCAGCACTCGTGTAAAAAGGTGGAGGAAATATAGTTGAAGTTGATACTGAGGAGTTCCGAGCCCATGGGAGATGAGGCGAAACAGTTCTCCGTACAAGTCTATCAAAATTACAAAGGATTACAAAGGCGGAGCATGCCGACAGGAGACCTTTTGGTCCATAACTAGGTCGGATGCGAAAAAAAATATAATGAAAAAAAAAAATATATATAAAATAAAAATAATATAAATAATAATAGATAAAATAGATAAGTGCATAGGTATAGTTAGATAATAAACAAACAGGTTAAGTAGTAAATATTAACTGGATCGAAACGTTTCGTTTGCTTAAGTCGCCTAAAACATCCTGATCTGTCTTCGTGTTTTGATTCCGTGCTCCACTTCGTACATTTTGTAAAGACGGACCCGTTTGGCTGGTTACAGTTTATCAAGTATAACCTAATCATACCCCACCTAACTTTAACCCTTAACCCTAACCATATTATTTGTTTATTTGTTTTGTTATCATTTGTCTCTTTCTTTATTATTATTTGCTTGATTCTCATTTATTATTAGTTATATGTCAAATTATTATTATTTACTATTTACCTGTTTGTTTATCATTTAACTATTCCTATGCATTTATGTATTTTATTTGTTACTTACATTACTATAGTTTCTATTTATTCATTTATATATTTACTTATCTATCATTATTATGATTTTTTCCGCATCCGACCTAGATATGGACCAAAAGGTCTCCTGTCGGCATGCTCCGCCTTTGTAATCCTTTGTAATCATTTCAGTCAAAAAAGAAATGAGACAGAATCTCTCCATGTTGAAGGTATCATATACGAAACGATAACGTACGACATAATCCATGTGTTTACTGTATTAAAACACCTGAAAACGTCCAAAGTTATCATCATTTCTGTGATGTAGGGCGGACGTCATACGCTCGCTCGCCAAAGCTTTACTGGTCTGGACACACCTGGGAAGGAAGGGAGGGTAAATACAATGACAAGTAATGACGAAGCCGTGAGTATTTTTTTTTTTTTTATATATAATTCTAATTTAATACACTTTTTATATCTCGCCTCTTTTTATATTCTATGGCCGTCATGTGTTGAGATATTGTGACTTTCTGAAGAAGCTGGGAAAAGAAGACATAGGTCTAGTGTCCGAGTTTATTCTTGACCGGTTTCTGCCTAAAATTCTTCAGTCCAGTACGAGATCGGTCGGAAATAAACTCTGAACTAGATTAGTGATTTTTTTTTTTTTTTTTTTTTTATCTTCAATTCCTCATATCACAACAAATACTTCGCCAGCCTCAAAGGCTACCCTGAAGGAAGATAGTGAAATTGCTCCTAGCTTGGAAAGGGCCTTATGTAACAACCTAGGCTGTGTTTTGACATTTCAACTCTTTCGTATCTACTTCAGCAGGATTTGCTGTCTTTTCGTTCCTAACTAATACTTTTCTAGATTTTCTAACCCCTTTCCCATTTTCCCTTCACCCATTTTCTTTTCACCGTTTTCTTCCTCATTAACTGTCTTCATTTCCATTACATTTAATTTTCTTGTTGAATCATTCCTTTTCATTTCTTCACAATTTCCTTTTCTTCCTCTCTACTTCCATTCCTTTCCCTATGAAATCTATCCTATTGTTTCATTCCTCTTCTATCTTTCCATTATATTCTCCTTGCCCTTGAATAATCTTTCCTTTCTTCTAATCTTCTTCCTTCTCTCTTCTCATCTTCTTCCTTCTCTCTTCTCAAGTTTCCCGTTTTCTCTTAATTACTATACTTAGGTTTAATCTCTTTCCTCTTTTGTTTTTTTTTGCTTTTTGTTTTTCATTCGCTCTTATCATTATTTCTCACAAGTACCCTTATTTTCTTTGTATTTAACTTTCTTTTTCATAAAACTTCGCCCTAAGCCTGGTCATTCTTGTTCTTTAACTCTCAAATAAATGCTCTTCTTCTTTTGTTCATCTGTTTTTTTTTCCTTGCCTTTTTTTTTTTTTTTGTTCAAATACCCTCGTTTTCTTTCTATATCTTAATATACCTTTGCCCTAACCCTGGTCTTTTTTGTTCTTTACCCCTCAAATAAACACTTCTTTTGTTCATCTGTTTTATTTTTCCTTTTCTTTTACCTTTCTTCAAATACCCTCGTTTTCTTTGTATTTTTCTTTCCCCTTAATATACCTTTGTCCTAACCCTGGTCACCCTTGTTCTTTCACCCTAAAATAACTGTTTCATTTCAAAGGAGGACTATACAGGTATAGTTATGGCTGGCTTCATGTTGAAGGAACGACCTGAGAGAAAATCAAGTCTCGTTTGATTGAAATCCCATTATGTTTCGGCTTTGTTCCTTAGTGATATAATAGTCACTCACAGTTGGAATAAGAATCTATAAAGAGTATAACTAAGTATCTTTTAATGTAAATAAACTTGTTCCATTATATGATTCCTTCCCTTTCTAGATACTCGTTGGCCGAGAGGATTAGTGCGTCGCTACCTGTGGCGGCGGTCGAGCTGCCACAAGCGAGTTGGACCAAGGGCATGGTTCATTCAATTCCACGCTACAAAGTCCTCCGTAAGGAGCACCGCCCTAGCCTCCTGATACGGGGAAGTTCGCGACGTTATACTGAATTAGTCACCTTCCCTTTCTGTGTCATTATTTTGTAAGTTCTTTTTGTTACCGTTCGAATGCGCGAATGCGCGGCCATTATGATTCCTACAAAATGGCCGATACCTCAACACCTTTCATTCCTGTGACAGCGAAGGAATGGGTTCCAGGTTAATTGACTCCTTCACTCACATTAACTTCCCTCGCTTTCCATTTTTTGTTCACAATGGTGCCATTTTCTACGTTTCTGTTTCAACAGCATGTGGTGAAGACCACTTACCCCAGCTGTCTCAAAGGTGTTGGGCGTAGTTAAGCGTCCCCTGTTGTTTATTCTCCACCTTTAAACATCTGGCAATTCATTCAGTGGAAGGAGTTAGGATCTCTTCTACTATTTTGTCTTGCTCCGTGTTGTATCTTCACTGTCTTCTGTTTTTGGCTCTAGCCCGGGCTTCTGGCCTCGTTTTTAGCCCTCCATGCCGCCCCCACTAGCCCGGGCTTCTGCTTTCAGATTCCCTGTTGTATTTCCACAGTCTTTCCATATCCAAAATCCTTTTCCATTCTCTCGTCCTCCTACCCTCCTCTCTCCTTTTCCAAGCTATCCTCCAATCCTTCACGTTTGGTGTAATCCCCTATTTTCTTTTTACACGCCTCATTCCTCTACTTTCATTTCCCGCATATTATTTTCCTTTTTTCTTTAATTACCGAACGCATAATCATTTCGTCCTCCTTCATCTCCGCCATTTATGCTCTTTCCTTCCTTCGTCTCCTCCATCTTTACTGTTTCTTCTCCTTTTCCTTTTCTTCCCTTCCTTCAGTCTTCAATTCCCTCGTCCTCCCTCTTTTTTATTTCCCTCTTTTTTCCTCCTCTTCCTTCATACCCACTTCCATCTCCACTGTTCCTTCTCGTTTTCCTTCTTCTTTTCTTCTCTTCCTTTAGCCCTCCATTCTCTCGTCCTTCTTCATTTTTCTCTTCTTTTTCCTGCCTCTTCCTTCGTACCCTGAGCCGGCAGTTGGCTCCCTATTTCACCTGCAATATTCATCAGATGCCGCTGTTGCTCAGGCAGCTTTCATATATTTTCGCTTTTTCTCCTATTTAGCGTTCACGCTTCCTCTCCCTGTGGCCAAAGATCGTCAGGCAAAATTATCATCGAGCCTTTGATTCAGATCGAAAAATCTACACGTAAACTCTAATTTGCAGACGAAAAGAAAAGGTTTCATAGATTTGTTCTGAAGTAAAGATAGGTTGAGCGACGTGACGTCATCGTCGAACGCGATGCCTATTGGTGCTGGAGGAAAACGCAATACCTCCCATTGGTGGAGAGGGCAACTGTTACTACACACGTTCAGAGAGGAAAAGCAAATTCGCTTAATTACTTTGGTTAGAATTGATATGTCATTTTGTTGCTCAGTTCAAGTAGAATGACATTTCGCTAAACGTGATGAATCTTCACAGTATAAACCAATAGTAAAGTAAGAGAAATGATATTCATAAAATTCGTTTCTTAATTCCCTTGAGTAAAATCTAGTAGACACCATGTCCACGATTTTAGAAGAACCCAAAATCCGTTACCCGAATGTCATTCGGCAACGATCCTCCTACAAGTCTGCTCGGAAAGAAAAGATAAACATTAATTGAATGTGGAGCTGTCTTCTATCTTTCCAGCTAAAGCAGGACTCGTAGTAATGGATACAAATTGGACAAATTTAGGTTTAAGAAGGAAATAGGCAAGAATTGATTTACCAACCACAATATTGCACCAAAATATTGTCATGGGAGGGGAGGCGGTTAAAGGAAAGGTTTAAGAAGGTTGGCAGAACGGAAGGATGATTTTAGTTAAAACTAATCAACATTCATTTCTTTGTGGCAGCTAGTCTTCAATTATAGAATAATGCTACGTGCTGTGGTCCGTAGGGATGTCACTAAAGTCCTTAAGATATTAGCTGCGTAAAATTTGCAATTGATACTCTTTACAGGATATCATTCTTCTTCTTGCCGTTTTCATCATGCATATGATGTTGTTGCTTCTTGTTGCTGTTGATGATGTTGATGTTGATGTTGATGATGTTGATGTCGACGTTGATGTTAATGATTTTTATGGTGATGATTTTGATATTGATGATTTTTATGTTGATGATTTTGATGTTGATGATTTTTATGGTGATGATTTTGATATTGATGATTTTTATGTTGATGATTTTGATGTTGATGTTGATGATGTTGCTGTTGTCGCTGTTGATGTTGATGTTGTTTCTGTTGATGTTGCTGTTGTTGTTGTTGTTGTTTTGTTGTTTAACCCACGGCATCAGCTGTCTGACACGAGAGATATACAGAAACCTTACCTCCATCTCCAACTCACAGCAGATGTCCTCCACTCAAGATACGTTTTGTTCATGGGCGTTTGCTGCCAAGACTCTGACTGTGTGTGACGTGACCTAGCAGATTATATAACAACAACTATGTTCCCTAACATCTATCGGTATATCCTAGGTGCTGCGTAATGATCACAGTGAAATTCCCTTTGAGTATGGTTTGCTGTTTTCCCAGCTTTATGATTCGTGCATTGGTGCTTCGTGAAGGATGAGGATTCTGTTCTGGGGGTTTATGTGGCTCTGTTGATAGGTGGCCCCTCATACAGCTTAGTGGATGTTTTTATATTATATTATGTATTATATTATATTATTTTATATTATATTATGTATTATTTGTCGCATGGTATATCTTGGTGCTGTGTGATGATCACATTGAAATTTCCTTAAGTATGGTTTGCTGTTCTTTCAGCTTTCTTATTCGTGTATTGGTGCTTCGTGACGGACAAAGATTCTGTTCCGGGGTTTTATGTGGCGCTATTGATGGGTGGCCCCATATACAGCTTGGCGGGTGTTTTATATATATATATATATGTGTGTGTGTGTATATATATATATATATATATATATATATATATATATATATATATATATATATATAATAGCTGTTATGTATTATTTGTCTTATTTCAGTGGCTCTATTCTGTATGCATCCACGCATTCTGGTGTCGAGACTGGCACAAATTATGAGGTTGACCACCTAATCTATGCGGGGGAATCAAGGATTAACTACCCGCTTGACCTCATCTCTCGGGTCGCAGCTGACCTCTGGTCGCCGCTGATTAGCTTATATCTGGTGGCGCGGTTGATAGAAGCTTCGACTGTCACTACGGCGGTCCGGGTTCGAATCCTGCCCAGGGCTGAAATTATTTCAGTATCGCTGCGCTTCGAGTCGTTACTCCAACTCTCGTGGGTGGGGAGTTGGAGGTGTGTGCGCGTGTAAGGTCACAGCATTACCCATAGATCGGTCATACGAGCTCTGAGCTCTCTTCCGGGAGGGAAATAGCTGTCGATCACGAGTCCAACACGTGATCCAAAGACCATGGTGAATACAACACCAGACAGCCAGTCTACCAGTCAGTAGCTCCAGTTTGTTTCGAATTCTGTTTCCGATCTTCCTCTTACTAAAGCGACAAGTTCCAATAGCCCCGAACGACTTGAGCAACCAACACGACGATCACGACAACGACTACCACGATGGCCCATAGCAACGACGCCATGACCAACAAATGCATCTACGGGGTCCAAACCTCACAACCTTTTCCTTGTCGTTTTCCACTTTAAACGTGTGAATTTCTCCCTCATGTAGTCAAGAAACAAATAAAAAAACACAGCATCTATTTCCGAAGTAGTAAATTAAAAGTTCTTTTCTTTAGTAAGTAGCTAAAATATAGTTTCTCAACATTATCATCAAACGGTTAATCAATTTTTTTTTTATTTAGTCGATTAGAGAGACCAATTTCTTGATAGAATCCTAAGGTTATCCCCATAAGAACAAATGTCCTTCAGATTTAAGAAAATACAATTCTGGTGGCTCAGACCAACCTTCTTAAAAAAATGCCTCTTCCTCTTTTTTTGATAACCTACATACAGCCTTATCCCCTCAACCCTTTTTATTTTTCCTAATCTCATTTCCACACCATCACCAATTAATCAAACCTTTCCTTTCGATATCATAGATCTTGAGGCATGTGCTCAAGCTCAGGACTTCTATCTACGTGTTGCCTATGTACACTCGATGATTAATTATTCATCATGATGACTGACGAATAGGTCGTTGCGAATCTTATTCATGATGATGACTGATGAATCAGTGGTTGCGAATCTTCCCCCTATCGGTAGGCTAGTACGGTGTCCCTTACAGAGAACTCTGTATCGTGGCATTTAATGAACCATATCCTTGGTCCAACTCGCTCGCGGCAGGATTTGAACTGACGTCCGTTCGACCACCGCCGCAGGTAACGACGCTCTCTGTCAGCTAGCATCACACAAGACAACGATACCATCAAACTTATAAATAGTACATTAGGTAACTGCTGGACAACGTTATACCAGTATGGGTAAAAGACATCTAATGCACATAGTCCTATAACAATCTATAGAAGTCAAGATACTATGAATGATAGAAAATATATATTATAACGTGGTCCAGTAGTTGCCTATTGTACTATTTGTAAGTTTGATGGTTTCGTTATCTTGTATATGTAGTACAAATGTAATTGAAGCACATTATGTTACACTAAGTGTTGTTATCTGATGTACTGTATGTTGGGGATGGATATGTTTAGTATGAGAAATGATTCTGTTCGGCGTTCGTGGCTGTCGCCAACAAAAGTTACACAAACACGAATTATACACAGTATCTTCTGCTATATTTCGGACTTGTGATTCTTCATACACCCTACGTTACAAATATTCTTAAGAATATCTTATAGAAAGATTAAACGAAGCCAGCTCAGTACAGTGGTTTCAAAGCCAAGAAAGAGATTCGATGTCCATTAGGACACCCGTTAGGAAGGAATTTTATTCTTGCCTAATGATCCTTTCTTGAAGAAGCTTCAGCCGAAGAAGGCTGAGACACTGCGACGAGAGTGGCGGTCAAGGTCAGGTCGGAGGCTGAAGGGAAATTGTGGGCTGGGATCTGAGGCGGTCCTGACGACTCTTGACAGATTGTCCACCGCAGTGGCCGTTCGGAGAGAAGAGAGAGCCTATGATCGTTCGCCAGAAGACTTGCATTTTTTATTATTATTTTTAATGTGGACAGGATGCAGGGATGACCCGTCATCCAGGAGGTGCCAAGATAGGAGGGAGAGAGGAGGGTGGAGGGGAGTGGAATATATGGGAAATGAAATGGGTGGGAGTGATTTCTATGCCTTTTTCCTTTTGGCAACCCCCAATATAAGGGGGGAAAAGCCTTTGGTATATGTATGTATTAGTAATGTTGTTGTATATGGTTGACGAAAGTAGGAGATGAGCCAGTTGTTGTTTGCTGACGACACTACGCTTGTGGCAGGCTCAGAGGAAGGATTGAAGGAGTTAGTGACAGAGTTTGGGAAGGTGTGCGAAAGAGGGACGTTAAAGATAAATGTGGGTAAAAGTAAGGTGATGAGATATACAAGGGGAGAAAGTGGCAGCAGACTGGAAGTGAGTATTAAGGGGGAAGATGCTGGAGGAAGTGGATTGTTTTAGATACTTGGGTGCGAATGTGGCGGGAAGGGGAGGTGTGGAGGTCAAGTGGAGTGTGGATTGAGGGAGGCGGGTAAATCCCTTAGGAGATTGAAGGGTGTGATGAGAAATAGACATTTGGGAGTGGATGCTACGAAGAGATTATATGAAGGAGTGATTGTGCTGCCAGCACTGTATGGGACGAAAACATGAAACGTAAGAGAAGAAGAGAGGAGTTTGAATGTATTTGAGATGAGGTGTCTCAGAAATATGAGAGGGGTTACTAGGCTGGGTGGAGTGAAAAACGAGGATATGAGGAGGAGAACGGGGTTGGAAAGGAAGTTGGAAGATAGGGTTGATGAAAGAGTATTAGGATGGTTTGAATACATGGAAAGACTGAGTGAAGAAAGATTAGTACAAGAGGTGTGGGAGGCGGAGATGGAGGGAGTGAGGATGAGGGGGCGACAGGGGACGAGATGGATAGATGGGGTGGAGGGTCATTGGGAAGGAGGGGAATGTCTGTTGAGCAGGGACGGGAGAGGACAGAAGATAGGGGTGAATGGAGAATGGTTGTGTATGGATGATGATGGGATGCATGAGGGGGGAGTGGGTGGAGAATAGGGGGTGAGGGAGTGTGTGAAGGATAAATTGACGCAG
>NC_134792.1:55348122-55350622 GCF_046742065.1 Oratosquilla oratoria | reverse complement strand
TGTGCAGCAATGATGTGCCCACGTAGAAAGAAGGATGTAAAAGATCTAAAGAGTACAAAGAACAAAAATAAATGGTCCCAAGTCTAGCAGACAGATCGTATAAGGAAAGATTATACGGACCTCTGATTATTAAACGAATATATGAGAGATGAGCATCGTGATTGTTGTATTCAGATCTAAGAAAGAAACTGGAATCATTGATATGGCGAAAAGAGGCCATGGAAAGAAAAAGAAAACGATTTGCGTGAAGTAGATCAAGAAGTAGTTTTCGTTCATATACATCGCTTTGTAGAAGAGCCTGGAGAAGAAAATAACCCAGTTGAAGAAGAATGAATAAACTAATAAAAAGGAAAGATTGACTGACGGTAACGCAGAGACGTAGTTAACTCTGTTCACTACGATTAGGCACATCATGATCACTATGGGAAATAAATACCGGGATTGTTTCTCTGCACCCACACAACGACCTCATTCCCTGATTTATTTTATTAATTTATTTATTTATTTATTTTTTTTTTTTTTTTTTTAGGAATTCTCCATGCAATCGCTCTTCCCTTTTCGTATATTTGCCGGCAGAATCCCTCTGCTTCCTCCCCCCATAAGTTCAGTGTTTTCCCCTTTTGTCTCCACAGAGAGTTGCCTCTTGTGGAAGCAACTCTATGATTGGGATCAATATCAAGCCCATATTGCTGGAGCTGACGTTCACAAATTATGCCTTGAATCTCACGGAGCATTTCCTGGTTTGATGAAAGTCATATTAGCACTGTCCTGAAATTCTCCGAAGGTATTTGGTACCAGAAACATCGAGACGCCTCTTAGTCAGTGTGTGTCCATACCTCGTAGCCGTACAGCAAGACAGAGGGCACAAGTGAATTGAAGACTCTTGATTTTAGTCCTGCTTAGGTAGAGAGTATGATTTGTTCGTTGACTGATCGAGCTCATAACATCATGGCTATGACAATCCATCAAAGAACGTTCTACTTTACACTTCCAAAGTATGTTATGTTTTCCAAGACTTCTGTGTCCTCGATATACTCGTGAATATACTGAACTGTATCATCCAGTATGCTCCCCAAACGCCTGGCAAATGCAGTTAGGTAAATGCACACGTGCGCGCGCGCACACACACACACACACACACACACACACACACACACACACACACACACACACACACACACACACACACACACACTGATTCACCGGCCCCTGCGAGTGAGATATTCTTCTTTGATGTTCCCAAAATTATTGTGATACATAAGAGAGGAATCAGTGATCGTCATCGAGATGCATTTACCTTTACTTGTCCACCACCACCAGTACTCCACCCCACCCACATCCATCCACCATCATCTGCCCCAACGAGTGAGCTATCCACCTATGGTCTACCTAAAATGATTGTACTTAATACGTGTGAGAAGACTCGGAGACTGGCATCGGGATGAATTTACTTTTCCCTCTGCCCACCCCCACCTCCGCCACCACCTCCACCTCCGCCACCGCCACCTCCGCCGCTTGACAAAGCGCGCGGGCGACTGTGTTTAAACATAACGGCTCGCTGTTCCATCGCCACGCCCTCCCCATACCACATGCAAGGCCTCCTCTGATTGGCCACCGGAGTGAACGCAGATGGTGGAGTGGGAGGGGGACAGTGAGCTGGAAAGAGAAGAGGGAGAGGGCGGTGGTGGAGAAGGTGGTGAGGTGATGGTGGTGATGGTGGTGGTGAAGAGAAGAGCAGGTATTTGGGTGAGGAGAGAGGAGCATCCAGAATCTGTGGTGTTGATATGTGTGTGTGTGTGTGTGTGTGTGTGTGTGTGTGTGTGTGTGTGTGTGTGTGTGTGTGTGTGTGTGTGTGTGCGTGTGTGTGTGTGTGCACGCGTGTGCCTGTTCTTGACTTCAGGACCTGTGTGTGCGTATGCAAGTTTGTGTTCATACATAGTGTGTTCGCCCGTTTCAGTGTGTTTGTGTGCATCCATATGTTTGATCGTGCGTGTAGCCGTGTGTTTGTGTGTGTTTGCCTTTGTCCACGTGTTTAACGTGCATCTGTGCGCCCGTGTTTGTGCGCACACGTGTGTACATTTATGTACGTTTTCGTGTGTGTGTGTGCGAATCGGTACTCGAGTTTGCGTGCATTCCTGTTTGCTGTGTCAATGTGTTTTCTATTCGTCTGTTTATTTGTGTATTCGACTTGTAGTTATGGATACATATTGTCAGTGATTATTTACTTGTGTCAGTGCGTGAGGCCGTCCTTTGTGTGTTTTTTGTATGATCAGGCGTTTGAATTTGCATGTGCATGTTTTGTGTATCAATATCCCTTTGTGTGTCCTTGAATTTACCCACGATTTTCTACATTATCACGTGTTTTTATCTGTAGTTATTTGCCCTGCTTGCCTAGACAAAACCGACGGAAATTAGCTGGACCCCACATTGCATCTTTAATACACAGAAAGCTATAGTTTATTTTGCAATTTCTGTGTTTAATCATTCATGCGCACGCTTA
>NC_134792.1:55310622-55333122 GCF_046742065.1 Oratosquilla oratoria | reverse complement strand
AGGAGTAAATAGCTTTTCAAGTAACCAAAAAGTGAAGCTATAGTCAATGAAACAAAGGCAAATTAGTTAAGGCATGGAAGGATGGGGGAAGGTAGGGGTGGCAGTATCTGTTTTACAAAATTTTATGCAAAATTTGCTTAATTATGGCCAACAGGGGGAACCCATATCCATGTCAAAGCGCTGCAAAACTAATTAGTTCCAAAACGGAATGCATTTCAAGTAGCACACAACATTACCATTCTACGAATTTAGCAAAACCATGAAGATCAGCGATCCTGGTAAGTTTAAGTGAAAAAATATAAAACTCAATTGAACCATCATCAAAATCAACAAAATCTCTCTATCAAACCTTGAATTTTATCATCTTTAGCTTTAGCACCATAGGTTGTTAAAGAAATATGAATAATGGTTGTACAATTACACATTCAAATGATTACACATCCAAATGTTTATACAAAAACACTAATAGCAGGTCAAAATTCTGGTCAAGCATCTAGAAAATGTCTGTCAATCTGTCGAGAAAAGGTCCGAGAGTAGCAGAGATTTGACCATGTAAAAGGGCTATCACACTGTGCTTCCACGGACTCCACCAACGCCGACCGTTACGAATTCGTTTGAGTAAAAATGACTTCGGTTACAATATTTCACTTTCCAAATCTCCAAATATCAAACTATCCGTTATATATACTAAAGCTAAAGGATGAACCACGAGATTGTAAACTTATACGAATGTTAGACATACTTTTGAAATTTTGTTAGAGAAACTTAGACTTCTGTAAGCGAAGTCATATTCTAGTTATTCAAATGAAAGTTGGTGGTAGGATGTCGGAGGAAAGATAGCCCAGTGTGATACCCCTTAAGGGATGCCATCATACCAGGATGACAATGGGAGACGTCAGAACCAAGGTTTGGTCAAAATACATCTACTTGTACTCAGACTTAAGTACATATTTTCAAGTTTGAAAATACAATTGTACTTGTACATGTACTTGCAGTTAGACCCAAAGTACTTGAAAGATGCCAGGTACATTGAAGTACAAATAAGTATATAGCAAAATGACTGTACTTGTACTTGTACTTGTATTTGTACTTGTACTTGAAAAATATCCAGGTTCTTGGACTCATTCCTGGTCAGAACGTATTGGGTCGAGATGTTCTGTAAGGACTTGCAACAGGAGGGGAACAAGGTAACAAAGTAGTTTACTGAGGAATCCGTGGCCTGAAGTTCAGGCACCAAGGCAGTTGATAATGAAAGGCCACTTTGAAGGTACGTTTTGCTTAATGTGATTATTAGTCTCCTACCATATCCAATGGCGGGTGACACGCATCCTACTATCTGGCATCATATTTGGGTAAGCGCGATAGTACGTTCAGATAAAATTATCAGCCTCGTATTTTGCAGCTCGGAGCAAAACAGTCACATTCAAAAACAAAGAATTAGTCCTCTAGACAGTCGTTTGACGATCATTAAGACATGAACGATCATCGTTGGGCGATAGTCGTGCCAAGCAAAGCGTACCTTTAGGCCAAGGTTTACACCAAGCGGACTTGGAGATCACATGTGAGCAGATTCGGAGACTGGGTCCGGGGAAGTCTGAGACTGGTGATGAATGGGTGGGATTATGTTGGAAAAACCACCCGCTTTCACGGGATAGGTGTTCATGGGAGGGAAAGCGTGGTCTGTAGGAAAACGGAAGGATGATTGTTTGTCAGTGAACTAATCGCTGATCCAATTCACCAACAAATTGAGGAAGGGATTTTTATTAGAGGTAGGCAGAAAAAAAACATATAGTGCGAGGTGAACTTAAATGAAAAAAGAAATGGTAAGAGGAAAGGTCAGAATAGGATTGAATCTCAGTAGAAGAAAAAGTATGTGTAGGTGTTTGCGCTTGTGTGCGCAATATTGTTTGTGGGATATGTGTCTGTGTAGTGTGTTAAACATAGAATGAAAATAGATAATCCAGCCGTAACATATCCAAGCTAACCTATGAACTCCGACATATAAGAGTATAATTGTCGGGAATTTATCTTTCATCCTCAACACGCTTCTCTAAAAGAAGCAGAGGAATTATTGTGTGTGTTTACAGATGGGTCTAAGCTTCAGCATACTCTTGCACAACCAGCCTAGATCAATCACGGTTAGTAAAAGGACACAAATAATACATAATACAAAAATTTAGCATATACACAAGGTGGAAACATGTCCATGAATCATAAAATGCAACTTACCCACCGCCGAGACGGGTCAGGGTGCGCGAAGGAGGATTAATCAGCGGCGAATAAGCAAGAACGGGTAACCAATCACGATCCAGCTAGCCGGGGAAATCTGCAAACGGTCAGACTCCTCGTGACCTCTCGCGTCTCCGGGAAAGTCCGTCGTTGGCCGAGGCAGGACGGTGGCTTGCGGAAGGGGGCGACGCTTTCCGAACACTATCCAACCTGCTCGGGTCGGTGAAGGTAATGATGCAGGCGTTTAGAAGGCAACCTCTCGACCGTATAAATCATCCTCCAATTATATGGTGCAGACAGTTCATCTCGCTTAGCTCTTTGACTTTGCTAAAGGGTTTGAAATGCCGGCGTCAGTTCAGGGAATCAAATATACAGGAGCAGTCTTTTAATTTTGGAACTGAAAAAGTGGGATGTCTAAATGAGTGTTTAGGCTCGGGTTGCTGCATCAATTGTGTGATTCAGCATGGCAAATTAGAATAATGCTATGTTTCGCAATAAAAATTAGAAACACGCACACACACACGGGCACGCACATACACACAGGCACAGACACACACGGGCGCGTACATACACACGCGCGCGCGCGTTATAAATACATATACGCACGCATACAAATACACACATACAAACATACACACACACACACACAAGTACATACAAGTATATATATATGTATATATACATATATGTATTTACGTACGTATACATGTGTATATGTATACGTTAGTATATTTATACATGTGTATATGTATGTAATATAAACACGCACACACAAACACGCACACAACCAAGTGTAGCAAACTGTCGATTCGTTGAGCATATAAATTTGCAAATATTTCGACATTCCGGATGGGACTTAGGGCATTAACTGAAGAGTTCGCAAGGGCCACAGCTGGTTAAACATACTAGACGGCGCCGAGTGGAGGGCCAGTGATTCCTGTCCACACCAACTCCTCTTCTGACTCCGGTGGACTGTGCAGATTGCATTTTATCGCGATTTTTCTTTTTTCGCGGCGTTGTAACGCGAACGCAGAAGAAGCAACCGGCTTGGGCTAGTCTGAGTTGAATGAGTTTCGCTGAGGATGTTTTGGCTGTTTGGTGAAATCGTGTCGCGTGGAGTTCGGGTGCCACCAATATACCAGTATACCAGTATACCAGTATACTCGTATACAGTATGATGGGGTCTTGGGCACAGCCTGACACCTTCTATGACTCTTATCCAAGCTGAATAGAATCGGTAGGCATAATATGTGCAAAAAAAGATAAATAAAATAAATAAAAATATCAGATTGGTACTCGCTCTAGTAGTGGTGACGTAACACATATTTCCTATCGCCAGACAATCTTATTCAGATATGAACATGTTTGGGTTTAAGGCTAAGTGCAAACTGAGACACAGGTGACACAGCTGACGCAGCACAGTCATGGGAGACTTCCAGTTGCTGAATTGAAGTACAGTTTGAATTTCTCTCTCGTTTGAAATGCTGAGATAGTAAATCAATAATCATTTCAAGTGAAAATGAAGTTCAAACTATACTTCAATTCTGCAACAGGAAATCTGCCTTTGCTCTGTGCTGCGTCGCCTGCGTCGCCTGCGTCACCTGCGTCACCTGCGTCACCTGTGTCGCCTGTGTCGCCTGCGTCACCTTTATCACCTGTGTCGCCTGTGTCACCTGCGTCGCCTGTGTCACCTGCGTCACCTGTGTCACCTATGTCGCCTGCGTCGCCTGTGTCACCTGTGTCACCTATGTCGCCTGCGTCGCCTGTGTCACCTGTGTCGCCTATGTCGCCTGCGTCGCCTGTGTCACCTGTGTTGCCTTTGTCACCTGTGTCGCCTATGTCACCTGCGTCGCCTGCGTCTCAGTTTGCGGTAGAATTAACGGAGGTCACCTTAACCTCTTTTTCTTTGTCGGAGTGAATTAATTTTAATCAACGTCTCCAGACGCTTTCATGCATTGGTTAACAAACCCAATCCAGGTCAATGATGATGATTAGCCCTGGGTAATGCATAGTCACTTCTTCGAATCGTTTGCTCTGGTTCGAATCTTCATCAGAGGCTCCTGCGTGCTTACCCACTGGTGGAGCCACACTATATCATAATTTCTGCAATCATTTCATCAGAAAAGCCGATCAGAAGAAAGCTACACCACAGCAAGGATTTATGATACTTGTGTGATATATAATTGTCCAGAATTCACACGTAGGTCGTGTAAGATTAGGTGTGATTAGGTAAGGTCAGGCATGGTCAGGTAGGTTCAAGTGAGGTCAGGTAAAGGTGGGTAAGGTCAGCTAAGGCCGGATGAGATAGATCAGGTAAAGCCTTACAAGATTGTGAAAGATAAACGCATATGTATGTATATATACGTATATACATGTGTATATATATATATACATATACATTCATATATATACATATATACATATTCATATATATATATACATATTCATATATATACATATATACATATTCATATATATACATATATACATATTCATATATATACATAAACAGTACATATATATACATATACACATATATGATATATACACATATACACATATATAGACACATACACACACACACACACACACACATATATATATATATATATATGTTTATATATATATATATATATATATATATATATATATATTAATAAACTTTCCTACTGGGTTCGAACCCTGATCTTAGCGAGTGCTTATTATAAAGCAGAGACCGCACCATAGCTCCACGACGACCCTACAAAAGGGAACGACTCAGATCTCTACCAAGTCGTTCCACCGAGGATACTCGCCCGGGACACAGCACAGTATGTGCTGTAATTTCATCGAATCTTTTATGCAGGTCAAACTTCCGACAAGTTGTGTGTCAATATGACGTATGGAATTGGTCAAATTTCCTACTGGGATTCGAACCCTGAGTTGTGTTCTGAGTTCTTCCATTTTGTTGGGTCCTCGAGGCGCAATGGTATGGTCCTTGTTCTATAATAAGCAGTCGCCCAGGGATATATATATATATATATATATATATATATATATATATATATATATATATATATATATATATATATATATATAATACATTTTTATCAACCAGAATTCACTTTAATTCTGAGCCATCAACTTGCTAGCGCAGGTTCGAATCCTTGGCTGTAGCACGTTTCAATTTCCGCATGTTGGCCTCCTCGAGTCTCTCGGTGTTGATGGCTTAGAATTAAAGTGAATTGTGGTTGATAAAAATGTATATCTGTACAGTGGGACCCATTCAGTGTTGTACATATATACAGTGTACTGTATATGTATATATATGTATATATATATATGTATATATATATATATGTATATATATATATAGTATATTCATCATCTAGATATTATAGTCCTATGCCACTATAATATGTCTACAGTTAACCATAGCATTGAAACTCCTGATAATATTATTGTTGTAGCAAAGTCCATTGGCAAAGGAGGCACGACCAAATCAAAGAATGTTCTCACCTCGACACATAGGAAATTCGGCGCCAGATGTCTTATTCCACGCTGCAGGGAATCAAGCAATAGAGGATGATGATGTATTTAAACGGGAACCTTTTGCAGAGGTGCTTTAATCCTAAATAAAGCGATTCAAGGGAAGATGATGCCAAACGAGGCCTTCCTTTTACTTCGAAGTAAACTGAAGGACTCATTACTTCAAAGGGAAGTTAAGACTAATATATTAGACTTTTAGAAATAGCAACGCATAAATAATGTGACGTATTTTAAAGAAGCTTTTCAATTGTAAGCAGTTTTACTTCCTAGTTGCAGGAGTGTGTGTGTCTGTCTGTCTGCATGTATGTATGTATGTATATAGAATATGGAACAGAGGGAGTAATTGGTGAGGAACAGTGGATTTAGGACGGGTAGAGGTTGTGTAGATCAGATCTTTGTGGTAAGACAGATATGTGAGAAAGCTATAGGAAAGGGGAAGGATGTTTTTTGGGCTTTTATGGATCTGGAAAAGGCTTACGATAGGGTAGACAGAAAGGCACTGTGGGAGGTTATGCAGATATATGGGATAGGAGGAAAGCTTCTAGGAGCTGTCAAGAGTTTTTGTGAGAGTAGTAGAGCTTGTGTCAGGAGTAGAAATGGAGAGAGTGAGTGGTTCGAGGTAAAGGTGGGACTTCGTCAAGGATGCGTTATGTCGCCCTGGCTGTTCAACTTATACATGGATGGGGTCGTGCGAGAGGTAAATGCAAGGGTAGTGGGCAAGGGATTGGAGATGGTTAAAGAAAATGGAGAAAAGTGGGAGGTGAGCCAGCTGTTGTTTGATGATGACACTGCGCTTGTGGCAGGATCGGAGGAGGGACTGAGGAAGTCGGTGACAGAGTTTGGGAGAGTATGTGATAGAAGAAAGCTAAAGATAAATGTGGGTAAAAGTAAGGTGATGAGATGTACAAGGGGTGAAAGTGGCAGTAGACTGGAAGTGAGCATTAAGGGAGAGCGACTGGAGGAAGTGAATAGTTTTAGATACTTGGGTGCAAATGTGCCAGGAAAAGGTAGAGTGAAGGTGGAGGTAGAATGTAGATTGAGAGAAGCGAGTAAATGCCTTGGTGGATTGAAAAGTGTAATGAGGAATAGACATTTCGAAATGGATGCTAAGAGGAGACTATATGAAGGAGTGATTGTCCGACAGCACTGTATGGGGCAGAAACATGGAACATAAGAGAGTTTGAATGTGTTTGAGATGAGGTGTCTGAGAAGTATGATGGGGGTTACTAGGCTAGATAGAGTGAGAAATGAGGAGGTGAGGAAGAACGGGGGTGGAAAGGGAGTTGGGAGATAAGGTTGATGAAAGAGTATTAGGATGGTTTGGACACATGGAAAGAATGAGTGAAGAAAGACTAGTAAAAGAGGTATGGAAGGCAGCTGTGGAGGGAGTGAACATGAGGGGACGTCCTAGGATGAGGTGGATGGATGGGGTGAAGGGGGCTTTGGAGAAGAGGGGAATGTCTGTTGAGGAAGGACGGGAGAGGACAGAAGACAGGGGTGAATGGAGAATGGTTGTATATGGATGATGTTGTGATGCATGAGGTGAAATGGGCGGGGGGATGGGGGTGAGGTAGTATGTTTGAGCAAAATTTGACGCAGCCCAAAGGGATTTCTCCCTGTCTTCTCCTTTTATGCAAGGGGGGACGGAGAGGGGGGGTCGCCGATTTAATGAAGCGGCCTTGCTGTGGATGTGCTGTGTCTTGCGACACTGCTTCTGACCCAGGGCAATGGACAAGGTGCAGGGATGACCCGTCATCCAGGAGGTGCTAAGATAAGAGGGAGGGTGGAGGGGTGTGGAGTGTATTCAGGGATGGAATGGGTGGGAATGATTTTATGCCTTTTCCTTTTTGGCTACCTCCCTTGTAAGGGGGAAAAAGCCTTGGTATATGTATGTATGTTTATGTATGTTTGCTTGTTAGTCTGTCTGTATGTACGTATGTATGTATGCAGAATATGTATGTTTATGTATGTATGTTTGCTTGTTTGTTAGTCTGTCTCTCTATCTATCTATCTATCTCTACTTGTCAATGTATATGCCAGCCCATATTTGCATCCATGTATGTATGTATGTGTGTGTGTGTGTGTGTGTGTGTGTGTGTGTGTGTGTGTGTGTGTGTATCAGTGTGCACATGCATGTTCGTGTATGTGAACTTGAAAACATCTGTGAGTAATATTCACAACACCGCATACCCTGACAGTTTCACCATCTCTCCCTCTTCCCCCAGCCATCGCGTCCCCAACTCCCCCCCACACCCCCTCGCCCCTCCAACCCCTTTACACACGCCCCTGTGACCTCACTCGACACCTCTGTGACCCAACTCGTCTCTTTCCCTGTGTCAGTGGCAGTCTCCTTGTACTCTCACCCGATCCCTCTTATCTTGCGGAAATCCTAACTTATTGGGCTGGACTGGGTTGCCACCCGTCGCTAGATACGACATCTTTCCCCCCCTCCAAATGCAATATCGCGCGTGGACACGGCACTCGTCGGCTCTATCAGGGCCTATGATTAGCATTGGGGCTCCGAGCACAGGAGAGGAGGGTTTTCGAAAGAAGGTGCCTCTGTCAGGCATTACGATGTAATGGTTTGATTACCTGTGATAGTTGTAAAGCAGTAAAGATTATTGCTCTGATGGACCTCGGTAAACATTCTGGTATAGGTGTGTAAACACGTACACACAGCAGCACGCATGCATACCACCTCACACACACACACTCACACACACACACACACACACACACACACACACACACACACACACACACACACACACACACACACACACACACACACACACACACACACACACACACACATATATATATATATATATATATATATATATATATATATATATATATATATATACATACACGTGGGCACGCACGTTCATGTTTGAGCCAATTCCCCTGTTTTGTTTGTTTGTCTGTTTCTTTCTCTTGCATATGTGTGTGTGTGTATATATATATATATATATATATATGTATAATATATGTATGTAGGTCAATCAATATATATGTATGCATGTATAATACGTGTGTATGTGTATGTATGTATAGCTAAAGGTATTGATGTAACATGTTCAAGTCCTTCACGACCTCAGAAGAAACTTCCCCAGACTGTTATGATGAATTCAGCAAAATATCTGTTCGAAAATTCAGCCCCTGTGTTGCGAAATAATAAACCATTACTTGACCGAGGTAGGCTGTGCAATGGCAAATAATTGTGAAGAATTGTGAAAAGGCAAACTAAGGCTCTCAACGTCGTTGTGCAAAAAAAAGTGTAAGTCTTGGACATTGAATTCTCCCCAATGTGGCTTTGGCGTCCAAAGATCCACATTCACATCCACGTCTTGGTATGTGGTATCATTGGCTATGGACAATTTAATATGGATTTTTTAGTAACCGCATTTCTGTCACCAACGTTACATCTGTGTGTGTGTGTGTGCGCGCACGTAGCGTTAAAAACGACAGCATTGTGGTAGTTATTCAGTTTTTTCTTGGTATTCTCAATTTCCCAGATTAAAATTCTGCCATTAACCGGGTGAACAGAAACTAGGTCTCCATATTCATCCATTTCCTATCCTGTAATTGTGGAGCTCAACGTTTCGTCTTAAGAAAGATATTTTGAAGAGTAAACTGCAATAACAAAAAGTACACAATTACAGCAATGATGACAATTGTACAAAAATAAATTATATATGAACAATTCTAGTAAAATATGAGAAATATAGAATACACACAGCAATGAGTAAATTACACAAGAACAATTCTGCTAACATTTGGGAAAGGTAGAATACAAGAGAGTGCTAAGAAAGCGGGTACTTACATTTAAAGAGAGGTGTGGAAAATTACAGACATGAGATCCACGTTATATATGTGCATGGGTCAGACGGTCAACAGGTCAACAATGTGACCTCAGAAGTCAGGCGAGGGGTGAAAGAGGGAGCGGTTACTGGAGGTAGGAGGGGGAAGAGACGAAGGAAGAAGAAGAGGAGGAGGAGGGGGAAGAGACGAAGGAAGAAGGAGAGGAGGAGGAGGAAGATGAGGGGGAAATGGAAGTGGATGGGGAGGGAGGGAGGAAAGGGTAAGTTAGGATTCCTAGGCTGAAAGGAAAACAATGGAATACTAGATGTCATATTAGATTGGATATCAATAACCGGTGTGCTTTGTCTCTAACATGGAATGCTTCAAGCAATTGTAGTCTCCTAAGGTCATGACTGGTTCTAATAATCTTGGTAGTATTAACCAAGTCCTCCCTGCCAAGTTCGACGTTGTGAAAAAGTCTGTGATGTCGTTTGATAGCTCCCTCCTGTAGATCTAATGATAGACGGTAGCTGACCTTGCATATATATATATATATATATATATATATATTTATATATATATGTATATATATATGTATATATTATATATATATGTATATATATTTATATATATATATATATATATGTATATTTTATAGTAAGTGTTGTATAAATATTTTATATATATATATCTATATTATAATGTGCTAATATATATTATACTATTATATATGATATTATTTGTATGTTATTGATATTATATATATATATTTTTATTATATATATATTATATACTATGTATATATTATATTATTATATATATATTAGATATCTATATTTATATTTAATATGTATATATAATGATATATATATATTTATATTTAGTAAGATATATTATAATATAATTGTATACTATATCTATGATATATATATATATTATATTATATATATGTATATAATTATTACTATATTTATTTATATATAGTATATTCTTATATTACGATATGTAATTATTATTATATATGATATATGTATATATGGCGTTATATATATAAGGTATATATGTATATATATTATTATATATGTGTATCTATTATTAATGACTATATATTACTATATATATATATGTATATATATATATATCTATATTATATTATGTATTTATATTATATATAATTATGTTATAATATATTATATTACTATATATTGTATATATATATATCTATATATATATCTATATATATATATTTTATCACTGTATATATATTCGTTATATTATATATGTATATATATATATAATTATATATATATATATCGTATTTACTATTATAGTTATATATTGGTACTATATATTATATATATATAGATTTTATATTTATATGTATATATCATTATATCTATATATATTATATATGTATGGATCTATATATATATATATTTGTATATATATATATATGTATATTATATATATATGTTATATATAGATTCTATATATATATATATATCTATATGTTATATATATTTCAATATATATATATTTGATTGTATATGTAGACATTATATATATATATATATGTATATAATTTATATATATATGTATATATATTTATATATATATTGTAGGTATATTAAATATACTATATTGTGTATATATATTATACTATTATATATATATATGTTTATTATGTATATATATATATATGTATATGTATATTATATATTAGATCTTATGAATATATATTATGATATATATATATATATGAATTATATATAAATATATATATTGTATATATATTATATATATATGAATAATATATTATATATATATACTATATCTAAATATGATTTATGTATACTATATTATATAATTATATAGTGTATATTATATTCATTTAGATATATATTGTATATATATCCTATATATATATATGTATTTTATATATAATATATATAATATGTATGGTATATTATATATATCGTATACTATATATGTATGTATATTATATATATATATATATTATATATAATATATTATATATATATATGTGTATGATATATTAATATATATATATATGTATGTATTATTATATAAGTATATATATATGTATATATCTATTATATATTTACCATATATCATATAATATATATATATATGTATATGTATATATTGCAGAAACCACAGGGAAAATAAAGTCGGAATACTAAACGTTTTTCGTCTATCATAAATATTATGTTCTATGTCTCTTTCTTGTACTTTGAGGATGTCCAATATATATATAATATACATCTATGTATGTATGTATATATGTATGTATGTAATACTAAGGACCCACAAGAGTGCACTC
Source organism: Oratosquilla oratoria (assembly GCF_046742065.1). Lineage (NCBI taxonomy): Eukaryota > Metazoa > Arthropoda > Malacostraca > Stomatopoda > Squillidae > Oratosquilla > Oratosquilla oratoria. The sequence goes on along the minus strand of NC_134792.1, from coordinate 55,321,217 downwards.
GAAGTATCAATGCAAACACGACTTCGAGGATCCAGGAGCAAGACCAGATCCAGTTGTGTGTTGTGGACCGCTGCTGCCGCCTCCGGAAGCCGCCTTCCAGCAGTGACACGACCCGAAGAAACCTCATGGTGGTCTGCAACCTCCACGCAGACTCTTCCGAAGCCGATTCCAACACGCTCCAGACTCCAGAAAGAGGAGGACGAGGAGGAAGAGGAGGAGGAGGAGGGGAGGGGAGGGGAGGAGGGATGAGTAGGGGTGTTGAGGAAACAGAGAAGTGAGGAGGAGTTGGAAGATGAGGAGGAGGAGAAGGAAACTGAAGAGAAGAAATATGAGGTGGATAATAAGGAGGATAATGAGTAGGAGGAAGAGGAGCAAGAGGTCAAGGAGGAGGAGGAGGTGGAGAAGGAGAAAGAGGAGGAGAAGGTAGAGGAGGAAGAAGAAGAAGAGGAGGAGGAGGAGGAGGAGGAGACTAAAGGTATGAGGGTTGGGGTTCATTGTCATCTTGGAGAGGTGCGGAACTAACAAAAGTCACCAAAATAGACGAATAGACACGTGGCGACAAAATGAAGAGGACAACAGAATGTCAGAATGCAGGGAAAGATTTCTTTTGTCTAGATTCGCGACATTTTGTTTTCTTTCTTTCTCCACGCCTCTTCTTGTCTTTTTTTATTATTATTCATTAATTTACTTGTTTGTTTCCTTCCTCTGTCTCTCTGCCTCTGTCTCTCTTTTTCTCTTTATCTCTCTCTCGGTCTCCCTCCCCTTTCTCTCTCCTTCTCCCTCCCTTTCACTCTATCTCTATCTCTATATCTCTCTATCTCTCTATCTCTCTACCTCTCCCCCCTCTCTCTCTCTCTCTCCCTCTCTCTGTCTGTCTGTCTGTCTGTCTTTCTCTCTATCTCTCTCTCTTTCTCTCTCTCTGTCTCTGCATCTCCCTCTCCTTCCCCCTCTCCTTCCCCCTCTCCTTCTCTCTCTCTCTCTCTCTCTATCTTCTTCTCTCACTCACTCTCTTACTCTCTTCTCTTCTCTCTTCTCACTCTCACTCTCTCTTCTCTCTCTCTCTCTCCTCTTCTCTCTCTCTCTCCTCTCTCTCTCTCTCTCCTCCCCTCTCACTCTCTATCTTCTCTCTCTCTCTCTTCTCTCTCTCTCTCTCTCTCTCTCTCTCTCTCTCTCTCTCTCTCTCTCTCTCTCTCTCTCTCTCTCTCTCTCTCTCTCCCTCTCCCTCTCCCTCTCCCTCTCTCTCTCTCCCACGCCTTTGCTGTTTTCCGTCCGCTTCTCTTCCTATTTCTTTTCGATTCTTTCAATTTTTCATTTCGTTTCCTTTCTGTGTCTACTTCTCAACATTAATTTGTTTTTTTCTTTTGCTCTTCATATCCTTTATCATTTTATTTCCATTTCTCTGTTCCTGGCGCTATATTTCTCTCTATTCTATTACTCTTTTCCTCCCTCTTCATCCTCTTTATTTTCCTTCTCCTCTTCCTTACTTCTGCCTCTTTTTACATCTTTATCATCGTCATGCTTAAAACTTCATCTTCTTCCTCATCTTCCTCTTCCTTCTCCTCCTCTTCCTTCTCTTCTCCCTTCTCCTCCTCTTCATTCTCCTCCTCTTCATTCTCCTCCTCTTCCTTCTCCTCCTCTTCATTCTCCTCTTCCTTCTCCTCCTCTTCCCTCTCTTCCTCTTCCTTCTCCTCCTCTTCCCTCTCTTCCTCTTCCCTCTCTTCCTCTTCGTTCTCCTCCTCTTCGTTCTCCTCCTCTTCCTTCTCCTCCTCTTCCTTCTCCTCTTCTTCCTTCTCTTCCTCTTCCTTCTCTTCCTCTTCCTTCTCCTCCTCTTCCTTCTCCTTCTCTTACTTCTCCTTCTCTTCCTTCTCCTCCTCATATCTCCTCTCTCCTCCTGATCTTCCTTCTCCTTCACCTCCTTCTTCTACCACTTTGCCTCCTCCTCTTTTGTCTCTTCTCCTCTTCCTCCTCCATCTCTTCCTCTAGCCCTCCTCCTCCTATTTTTTTCCTATCTCTGCTATTTCCTCTTCCTTCTCCTCCTTTTTTTCCTCCTTTGCCTCCTCTTCCTCCTCCTCCTCCTCCTTCTCCATCATAGCTTTCTCTTCTGCCTCCTCTACCCCTCCTCCTCCTCTTCCTTTTCTTTCTTTTCTTCCTATATCTGCTCTTTCCTCTTCCTTCTCCTCCTCTTTCCTCTTCCTTCTCCTCTTCTTTTTCCTCCTCCTCCTTTACCTCCTCTTTCCTCTTCCTTCTCCTCCTCTTTCCTCTTCCTTCTCCTCTTTTTCCTCCTCCTCCTTTACCTCCTCTCTCATTCCTCCTCCTCCTTCATCGCCTCCTCTTCCGCCTCCTCTTCCTCCCCCTTCTCTAATTTCTCTATTTTTATCTATCCTCCTCTCTTCAACCTTCTCATCTACTGTCTCCACACCCTCCTTTCTCCTCCTCCTCCTTGTCATACTTCCCCTCCTTTCCCTCGTCCTCCACCAAAGCCCTCCATGTTGTCAAGGTTGTTCTCATCCCGGCACATCCTCCACTCCTCCTCTTCCTCCTCCTCCTCCTCCTCCTCCTCCATCTCTTCGTCTCCCTCCTCAGCCACTTCCTCTCTCTCTCTCCTTGCTCTTCGTCAAACTTGTAACTGTCCTTCTTGTCTTATTCTTTGTTTCCTCTTCCTCCTCCTTCTTCCTCCTCTTCCCCTCTCTTTTCCTCTTCCTTCTCCCTTATTCCTCTTCTTCTTCCTCCTCTTCTTCCTCCTCTTCCTCCTCCTCTTTCTCCTCCTCTTCCCCTCTCTTTTCCTCTTCCTTCTCTTTTATTTCTCTTCATTTTTTCCTCTTCTTTCTCCTCTTCCTCCTCCTCTTTCTCCTCCACTTCCTCTCTCTTTTCCTCTTCCTTCTCCTCCTTTATTCCTCTTCATTTTCTTCCTCTTCTTCCTCCTCTTCCTCCTCCTCTACCCCTCTCTTTTCCTCTTCCTTCTCCTTTATTTCTCCATTTTCTTCCTCCTCTTTCATCCTCCTCCTCCTCCTCTTCCTCCTACTCTTTCTCTTCCTCTTCCCCTCTCCTTTCCTCTTCCTTCTCCTTTATTTCTCTTCATTTTCCTCATAATCTTGATCCCAGACTCTCTTTATCCTCTTCCTCCTCCTGATTGTCTTCTTCGCTCATTTTTTCTTCATTTTTTCTTCCTATTTTTCCTCCTCCTATTCTCTAACCATCATACTCTTCCTTTTCCTCCTCTTAGTTGTCCTCACTGTCACTTTTTGTCCTCTTTATGCCTCCTTTGCCTCTTTGTCCTCCTCATTTCTCCTTTGCCTCCTTGTCCTCCTCATTCCTCCTTTGCCTCCTTGTCTTCCTCCTCCTCTTCCTCTTCTTCCTTGACCTTTTGTTATCTTTTTTCCTCTCTTCCTTTTCCTCGTTCTCCTATATTAGCTCCTCCTCTTCCTTCTCTCTTCCTCTTCCCTCTCCAACTCCTCTTCAATTCCCATAGTATCCTCCTTGTCCTTCTAACGTGCCTCCTCTTCCTCCTCTTCGTCCTTCTTGCCTTACCACCGTCTCCGCCCCCCTCCACCACCACCACCTCCTCCTCCTCCTCTTCCTCCTCCTCTTCATCCTCCTCTTTCTCCTCTTCATCCTTTCCCACCTCTTCTTCCTTCTTTCCCACCTCTTCTTCCTCCTTTCCCACCTCTTCTTCCTCCTTTCCCACCTCTTCTTCCTCCTTGTCGGCCAACGCTCTTCGTTCTTCCAGGTCGCGTCTTAGTTCGTATCTCTGCAAGTTCTTGGTGAAAAATCTCTTCAAGTTCTTCGCGAAACGGGGGAGAGGGAAGGACTAGAAAAGCAGAGGTAGGGAAACGTAGAGCAGGAGGAGGAGGAGGAGGAGGAGGAGGAGGAGGAGGAGGAGGAGAAGGAGGAGGAGGAGGAGGAGGAGAAGAAGAAGGAGGAGAAGGAGGAGGAGGAGGAGGAGGAGGAGGAGGAGGAGGAGGAGGAGGAGGAGGAGAAGAAGAAGGAGAAGAAGAAGGAGAAGAAGGAAAAAGAGGAGGAGGAGGAGGAGAAGGAGGAGGAGAAGGAGGAGAAGAGGGAGAAGAAAAAGGAGAAGAAGGAGAAGAAGAAAGAGAAGAAAGAAAAGGAGAAGCAGAAGCAGTAGAAGAAGAAGAAAAAGAAGAAGAAGAAATAATACTCTTTTGAAGCAATTGGTGGATAAAGAAATGGACAAGTCCAAAATTGAAAAAAAAAAAGAGTGAAAACGGTAAATAAATCTTCCCTCAGTTTCATCACACTCCCTTTACAGCCGTCTTCTTCCTCTTCAACTCTTTTACACTCTCTACAAACTCCCAATTCATTCTCCTGGTAAATATGTTGCAGATAATGGTTGCCATCTACTTAATCCCGTCCAAATTATACTCTCACCTGACGTTTTGCATCAAGATGCAAGTTACGGCCGGATGGGAACTTTGGGAAGACACGCTGTGGCAGACAAAAACGGGACATCAGGCAAAAAGTGGAATGCGACGTTATTGCGCATGTGCACACTTAGCTGACAGACGTACGATGGAGGTTTTCTTCGAGGAGTATATCTGACCTAGCCTGACCTAGCATGTCCTAGCCTGACCTGACCTAACCTACCCTAACCTAGCCGAATGTAACCTAACCTAATCTAATTTAACCTGACCTAACATAACCTAACTTGACCTAACCTGCCCTAACCTAATCTAGCTTGACTTGACCTAACCTTCCCTAACCTAGCCGAATGTAACCTAACCTAACCTAACCTAAATTAACCTGACCTATCTTACCCTAACTTGACTTAACCTGCCCTAGCCTAATCTAGCCTGACCTGACCTAACCTACCCTAACCTAGCCGAATTCATCCCAACCTAATGTAACCTGACCTAACTTGACCCAACTTGATTCTAACTTGACCTAACTTGAATCTAACTTGACCTAACTTGAATCTAACTTGACCTAACTTGAATCTAACTTGACCTAACTTGATTCTAACTTGACCTAACTTGAATCTAACTTGACCTAACTTGAATCTAACTTGACCTAACTTGATTCTAACTTGACCTAACTTGATTCTAACTTGACCTAACAACCTAACTTAACATAATATAACTTAACCTATCTTAACCTAACCTAATCTAACGAACCTAACCTAGTCTGACCTGATCTGACTTGATCCGACCCATCCTATCCCAATCCAGTGTAATCCAACCCAGCCCAGCTCAACCCAGCCCAACCCAGCCCAGCCTAATATAATATAACCTAACGTAATGTAACTTAACCTAACCCGAATTACCTAACCTAAAGTGACATGACATGACCTAACTTGACCCAATCCAACCTAACCTAACCTAATCTAGCCTAATTAACCTAACCTGACCTAATCTAACCTAGCCTAATCTAGCCGGGGACACGTCGTGCAATATGTTGGGTTCTGCGCATGCGCATTACGCCGAATTCCACTTTCGCCTGACGTCCCGTATTTCCCTGATACACGGGGATTGTTCCACGCTGAGCTTCTTCACCTCTGCCAGCAGCCAATCACCTGCTCGCATGGCCAACGGGGGGCGGGGTTTAAGCGTCATGTTAATTTCACTAGAGTACATTTCCTTTTTTTATTTCATTTTATTTATTTATTTATTTATTTATTTATTTATTTATTTATTTATTTATTTATTTATATTTATTTATTTACATATATATATATATATATTTTTTTTTAAGGAGAATGGCGCTCTGTTCTTTATATCTTGTACGAATTTGCTTACTTTCGTTCTTCGTCTTTTTTATAGTAATATAATTAACCATTTACTGTGGCGATCAATAACAGTCTCTCCCCCTCTCACACTCTCTTGTATTGTCTTGTTTCTCCTCCTCTTCCTTTCGTATACTTTTTCTCTCTTCTGAATCCCTCACCTCTCTCTCTCTCTCTCTCTCTCTCTCTCTCTCTCTCTCTCTCTCTCTCTCTCTCTCTCTCTCTTCTTCTTCTTCTTCTTCTTCTTCTTCTTCTTCTTCTTCTTCTTCTTCTTCTTCTCTCTCTCTTCTTCTTCTCTCTCTCTTCTTCTTCTCTCTCTTCTTCTTCTCTCTCTTCTTCTTCTCTCTCTTCTTCTCTCTCTCTTCTTCTCTCTCTCTTCTCTCTCTCTTCTTCTCTCTCTCTTCTCTCTCTCTTCTTCTTCTCTCTCTTCTTCTTCTCTCTTCTTCTTCTCTCTTCTTCTTCTCTCTCTTCTTCTTCTTCTCTCTCTCTTCTTCTTCTCTCTTCTTCTTCTCTCTCTCTTCTCTCTCTATTCTCCTCTCTCTCTTCTCTCTCCCTCCTTCTCTCTCTCTCATCTTCTCCTCTTTCTCTTCTTCTTTTCTCTCCTCTTTTCTTCTTCTCTCTCTTCCTCTTCTTCCCTTTCTCTTCCTCTTCTTTCCTCTCTCTTCTTTCTCTTCTTCCCTCTCTCTTCTTCCTCTTCCCTCTCTCTCCCTTCTCTCTCTCTTCTTCTCTCTCTCTTCTTCTTCTCTCTCTCTCTTCTTCTCTCTCTCTCTCTTCTTCTCTCTCTCTTCTTCTTCTCTCTCTCTTCTTCTTCTCTCTCTCTTCTTCTTCTCTCTATCTTCTCTCTTTCTTCCTCTCCTTCTTCTCTCTCTCTTCTCTCCTTCTTCCTCTCCTTCTCTCTCTCTCTTTCTGTCCTCCTCTCCTCTCTCTCCCTCCTCTCTTTCTGTCCTCTCTCCTCTCCTTCTTTCTCCTTCTTTCTCCTTCTTTCTCCTTTTCTCTCCTCTCCTCTCCTCTCTCTCTCTCTCTCTCTCTCTCTCTCTCTCTCTCTCTCTCTCTCTCTCTCTCTCTCTCTCTCTCTCTCTCTCTCTCTCTCTCTCTCTCTCTCTCTCTCTCCTCCCCTCTCCCATCCATATCCATTACTACCTATCATCATAAAGTTATCTAACCTACATGGTTACAAAGTCTACCATTCGTTAACCATTCTATTGGTAAACCAATTCTTTATTTCCTTCTTAAACCTAAATTTGTCATATGTAAACTCATTACTCGAGTCCTGCCTTGCTGCTGATAACCTCGCTTGTGTCACCCTTGTTAAAGTCCTTGATCCATTTGAATACCTCTATTAGATCACCCCGCACTCTATGTCTTTACTGAGTGTAACGTAAGGTGCCAAAGTCTGTCTTCGTAAGATAAATTTCAAATCTTGTATTATTTTGGTCATTCTGCTCTGTTTTGTTTGTAGTGAATTAATATCTATTCTGTAGGACGGAGACCAAAAATGTGTCTATGTATCTATTTCCTTATATATTTGCCTATCTATTCATCTATTCATCTATCTATTTATTCATTTATTTACTTTCTTATTCATTGATTTATTCATTTGTTTTTACTTGCTCATATGTTTAATTTTTATTCATGTTTATTTATTTGTCTATTTATCTATTTATTTTTTATCTGTTCATTTATGTATTCGTCTATTCATTTATTCATTCATTTATTTATTTTTGTATGTGTACTTGTTTAACAATTTTTTGCTATTTATCCATTTATCTATTCGTTTATCTGTTGATCTGCTTGACCTATCCTTACGACCTTCCTGAGTCCCGGCTTCAGGTCACACGCAAGCGTGAATCAGCCTGAAGCCTCCTGATCAAAGTCTGACGTAGACTGAAGCCTGTTTATCAATGCCTGAAGCAGCCTGTAGACTGCTGCCATTGGGCTAGATTGTGTTTCAGTCTTGGCGACATCATGTCAGACACGAATTAGAGTAGACGAGCGTTTCTCAACCAGGGTTCCCCGGAACCTTAAGGTTCCGCAAAAGGTCCCTAAATGTTCCGCAAAAGGTCCCTAAGGTTCCGCAAAAGGTCCCTAAGGGTTCCGCGAGAACAAGTGAGATAAGCTAACGCACTTTTGATTTTTTATCTAATTTCATATACGTAATATAATTAAACACGCACGACACATTCTTGGTTATTGTAATAATGTAATCTAGACATCATCCTATCTAACCTATTATTACGGTGAAAATAAAATGAGAAAGGTATGGTATATGTTTTTTTTTTTTTTTTTTTTGCGCAGGGGTCGAGAAACGCTGGACTAGACCAACGCCTTCGACAAAAAGAAAATCGATCAAAGACAGTCGATCACGGCGATCAAAGAAAAATCGATCACGCCAACCAAAGCGAAGACGGCACTTTGACCGACATGGATCTGATCAGGGTCGATCCTAGCGAGGAGGTCGATCAAGTCGAAGGGATTCAGGCCCGTCATCTCCTGAGCAAGCAACATCGACCTTGTCGCATCGTGAGAGTTCTGTCATTATAATAAACCGTGAGAGATTCGGCACCGTGAGAGAAGCACGGTCATGACCTTCCTCAGAGGTCCCTTCCCCCGTCTCACCGTGAGAGACCGTGGGAGACTTAGGAGACCTCTTGTCTCGCGCATTCATCAACATCCAGTACCTAGTTCGGTTCCCAATAAGTCAGCTTTCCTGCGGGGTACAGTTCCCTCGTCACACTCGCCTCAGGAGATGACGTCAAACGTGAGGAGTGACGTCAGAGATGACGTCAGAAAGGTGAGGTGACGTAGGGCAGGGAATTAAGTTGTCAGGGTGAAAGAGTGACGTCAAAGGATGACGTCATAAGGGATCGACGTGTGGAGGTTCGATGGAGCGGAGAAAGTGGAGGAAGAACAAGATAGCGAAGTGGAGGCAGAGAGGAGGGAATTAAATGAGGGAAATGGAAGTTGAGGAGAGAAAAAGAGCGAAGAGGAGAATTAGAGAGTAAATGAGGTGATGGAGGATGAGGGAAAGGACAAGGAGGAGAATTTGGCTCGTGTCACGAGAGGACAGAAATAGGATGGAGGATGAGGTGGATGGACTAGACACGAGAGCTTGGGGTTGTAGGGGACGGGAAGGTGGACGAAAACAGGGAGGCGTGGAACAGGTGTTGTTGAGGTTGTTGTTGAGGTTGTTGTTGTTGAGGTTGTTGTTGTTGTTGTTGTTGTTGTTGAGGTTGTTGTTGAGGTTGTTGTTGAGGTTGTTGTTGAGGTTGTTGTTGAGGTTGTTGTTGTTGAGGTTGTTGTTGAGGTTGTTGTTGAGGTTGTTGTTGAGGTTGTTGTTGAGGTTGTTGTTGAGGTTGTTGTTGAGGTTGTTGTTGAGGTTGTTGCTATTTCTGCTGCTGTCGAAGTTATTGATGCTGTTACTATTGTTGTCGTTGTAACTCGTTAGCCCAGTTGTTACTGGATTATGACACTGAAGACTCTTAAGAAACCAGTCACCCCTTGAGCTCATGCCAGAGTTCCTCCAACCCAGATATATTGTGGTCGTGTCTGGCCGAGCTACCAGTGTGAGACAACCTGACGAAGTAAACCCATGTGATGTGACGTGTTGCCTAAATTCTTCTGTTATGCCTATTATTGTGAGTCGAGAGGAGAAGCCAAGGAATCAGGAAAATTTATATATATATATATATATATATATATATATATATATATATATATGAATATACAATTGTTTGTGTGTGTGTGTGTGTGTGTGTGTGTGTGTGTGTGTGTGTGTGTGTGTGTGTGTGTGTGTGTGTGTGTGTGTGTGTGTGTGTGTGTGTGTGTGTGTGACAACACTGGATGGGTCCCAATGAACAGATATACATTTTTATCAACCATGATACACTTTAATTCTACGCTCGACGTTGATGGCTTAGAATTAAAGTGTATTGTGTATTGGAAAAACAAGAAAGAAAGGAAGAGAGAAGGGGTGGAGGGAGATAGAGAGAAAAAGATAGCAAAGGTCAAGAGAGACTTCAGGGAGGCGACTTAGGATGGAAGGAAAGACCGGGGGGGAGGGGGGAGGGAGGGAGTGAATGAGGAGTGGGAGGGAGAGAGGGAGTGTCTGAAACGGGCAGGAAAAATCGTATTATAAGAGTGATTGTCGGCAGTAAAACATATAAAGGGAGTGAAGGAAAAGGAGTTGTAAAGAAAACGGAGGACGAAATCCATGTAGTCGTGCACGTGAACTATTGGCTGCATATGATTTATGCATTTAATACATCAGGGGCTTTAGTAGCACCCCCCCCAACGGACCAGAGTTACGTGGCGTTCTTTTACGATTGAGGATTAGTTTCGACTCGGAGAAGAATGCTGGTCATTTTTTACGTTTACTGCTTTTCCTATCTGCTGTCCTACTTGTTTATTATTTAGCTATACCTATCCACTTATTTATCTATTTTACTTATTATTATTTATATTATTTTATTATTTATTTATTATTAATCATATTATTATATATTTATTCTATTTATTATTTATACTATTATATTTTATCTATTTATTTATTTATTTAACATTATTCATTTTTTTTCGCATCCGACCTAGTTATGGACTAAAAGGTCTTCTGTCGGCATGCTCCGCCTTTGTAACCCTTTGTAAATCCTTTGACTCCACCTCTTTACACAATAGTTCCCATAGATAGAAGCTCTGGAAATATCGAAGCAGGGCTATAGTCCGTGCGCTCCAAAAAGTCCGTTCAGGGTGTGATATATATCGTGATTTATAACTAGCCATTCTGCCATATCAAGCTAGGTACATCTCTCTCTCTCTCTATCTATCTATCTATCTATCTATTTATCTCCATCTCTTCCTCGCT
>NC_134792.1:55303122-55305622 GCF_046742065.1 Oratosquilla oratoria | reverse complement strand
GTGCCAAGATAAGAGGGAGGGAGGAGGGTGGAGGGGAGTGGAATATGTAGGGAATGGAATGGGTGGGAGTGTTTTCTATGCCTTTTTCTTTTTGGCTACCCCCCCGTGTAGGGGGGAAAAGCCTTTGGTATATGTATGTAATAAGGAAATAGGCAAGAATTGGTTTACCCATAGAGTGGTTAATGAATGGAATAGACTTTAGGTAACAGTATAGTGATCACTGAAGCAATTGGTTGATTTAAGAGAAGATGAGAACTTTATGGCTACGGACGACATGTGGTCAGAGACATGGTCTTGTGCACTCTCCTCCAATCTTATGTGCTTCTGTTCTTGTGTTTAGTCCTGAAATAGAACGCCATCGTCCAAAAATCAACACCTGAGGCGAGACAAGAATACTTCTGTCGTGTGGGTTGCGTGTCGTAAAATGGAACTAAATGGGCCAGAAAGAGGGTAGGGTCTAGGGAACCCCTTCTTCGTATTTTCCACCCTCGAAGTCATGGTGAAAGTATGCGTTGAGTCGACCACAACCCAGCTTCTTACGGGGGATCGAGGCCTCCGGATATAAATAGTCGTTTCTGGGGCTCTGTGAACACGACCATACATTGTCTGTACGCTGTTGCTATCTCGTTTGTCTAGCTTGTCTCGCGACAGTTTCTGAGCTGTCTAGCAACATTTCTAGACCACTTGTTAGATTTATCTTTTCTTCGTTGAATAAGGCATGTTTGAAGGCCTAAAGAGTTAGATTAAGTTGGGTGAATTTCCTAAGATAAGTTTTTATGAAAGACTTTAGGAACAGTCATGAAGGAATTGATAAGTTCGTACGAAACACGACATTGTGTTTTCGTTATTCGTGTTGAAGAATCAGAATATATTACATATAAAACTTACCGTTGTACTTGTGAACATTTGATGGATTTTATCTTAACACTTCCACAGCAATTTAGATAAACTTTTAGCAAGTTTTCTCTTGTGTATTTCATATCAACATCATATGCCAGCTTATTTGTTCATAGGTAAATAATTTCTTTTTTCTGAATGTAGAAAAATAACTACATTTGTCACCAGAAGGGTCCAATATATGAAAGTTATAGATATTTAATCATATCCTCTGTATTACCTTGGATTTTCTTTTTATAATCTTATCTTCCTTTTTCATAAAAGAAAAAGATCCTTGGACACAGAGTAAAAATGACTGAAATGATTAACATTGGTGTTATATTCTGACACTTTTAAAATCCTATATTATGGTAGCACCTCCTTAGCTATAGTTACCTGAGGGAAACTGTAATATTATAACACATTTGTAAATATACACTTAAAACCCACTATCGGAGAAATAGTATCAGAAGAATAGGAGATCCGTATATTTCGACTACTACCTGTAGTCCTCTTCTTGTAACCATTCTGCTGAAGAGGACCACAGATAGTAGTCGAAATATACAGTTTTCCTGTACTTCTGATATTAGTTCTCTGTAATGTTATAACACATTTGTAAATATACACTTAAAACCCACTATCGGAGAAATAGTATCAGAAGAGGAGATCCGTATATTTCGACTACTACCTGTAATCCTCTTCTTGTAACCATTCTGCTGAAGAGGACCACAGATAGTAGTCGAAATATACGGATATCCTGTACTTCTGATATTATTTCTCTGATAGTAGGATTTAAGTGTATAGTTACCTAACCTTACCTCAGAACTCGCCCATCATCATCCTGAGTTAATACTCAAATGATATAATGATGTTCATATTCCATTGCGTTTCACAAAGAACCAAAAATATATCTTTACGAGGTTGCCGTTCACAGTAATACAACAGACGAACAATTTTGACATATTTTCTAGGTTAACTTTCAATAAGTGGTATAATGACGATTTTCATGTAATACTGCATTGAACACATAAAATGTATCTTTGCGAGTTTATGGTTGGCGGTGACACACTCACGAACAATTTCGAAAAACGCTCCAGTTGTCTTTTCATTCAGCTTGGGACATTGAGCAAAGGTCGAAAAAGATAAAAGGTCAAATATTAAATGACATACGTAATTTTTCATATTGATTTTAACATTTATCAGAAAACCTCTCTGCTCTCAAGATGTCTTCATTGAAATTGTTTTTTTATTTTATTTATTCATTTATATTTTCATTTTATTTTATTTATTTATTTTTATATGTTTTATTTATCTTTATTTATTTATCTATTTATTTATTTGTCATGGTATTTTGGAAATGAGGCCTTGTTTGGTTAATGCGCTTGTAACTCAGAAACGACTAAGCTCCTAAGTATACCTTGATCCTTTGACTGTTAATTGGCTACCTCGTTTGACTAAATTGGTTTGGCGGTAGACACAATAAAATATGCATAACCCAAATGGCAACGGGAAAAAATGTTAATTCACAACATTGCATGCAAATGAAATTAGAATTATGTATGTTATGTAAATCTAGAAGCAAGTATTTGTAGTCACTATTACGATACCTTTGTGTTCCGTCGTG
>NC_134792.1:55290622-55298122 GCF_046742065.1 Oratosquilla oratoria | reverse complement strand
ATGAGAAAAAATCTGAATATATGATATCATGTAAAGAAGCACGTTTTATCTACAGATTTTTCTGGCTACAGATATCCTGATTTGACTGAATGAAATATCAACACGGTTCAAGAATTACTGAATCAAAGGCATAAAAATGTTCATATAAATTAGAGACAAAAATATTTGTCCTACACGCTTTGTAGATATAAAAGCGTGATATTAAATATCGGTATTTCTTTCTAAATCCAAGTATCAGATGACAAGAACATCTTTGCATAAAGACATATCTAGAACATCGAGTCTAAACGAGTTTCTAAGATAAAGGACCTAATTAGGGTTGAGACAATTAATGTTTGAATAAGACTAATTAGCCTAACTGTTCTTTGGGTATTTCTTCCGTTTAAAAAGGTAACGCGCTTTAATTTCTTCCTATTGATATCCGTATGAGGTATTACTGTATTAATGATTAATAGTCAGTACATTAGGGAATTTAGTGACACCTCTACGGACCAGATTAACGTAGAAGTGTTTTATGGTTCGAGATTTATGTCCACACTCAAAGAAGTGTACCGGTTACTTTTGAATTTTAGCAACATCCTTTCTGGGTCTTTTCTCAAATCTCTCTTCTACCAGTATGATCCCCTTTGCCACTCGTCCACAATAACAGATTCCGTCCGTACGATGTTTCTTAATCAAACAAGTTAAAGTGTTCTTCAGAAATACCCGAAGTCCAGCGGCGCGCTGACTATAAACCACAGCTGAAGAACTAAACGATTTCATTAAGTCAGTGATTACCAATCTGGGGGTAAATGACTCCCCCCTGGGGCTAATTTAACAAATTGTCGGGGGTAATGGAAGGGTGACGAAAAGAAAAAGTTAAGAATTCTAAATATCATGAAGCCAAATTCCTCAATTAGCTTCAAGCATGCAACTCCATCTCACTGATTTTCTCGACATTTTTGGCTAAAGTCATTAGAGATGCACAATGTTCAAATACAATAAATAAACAAAAATATCTCTTGTTTTAATTTAATAATATATATTAATATTGACAACATTTTGTGAAAGGGGTAACATGCTTAATACGGCATGTTAGATTGAGTAAAAAGATGAAAAAGGTTTGGGAACCACTGATCTAAGCACAAGAGTTGTAGAACGAGTATTTTGGTTTCGACGAGAGGAGAGGCGTCTGTATGTGTATGTGAAACGACTCAAGAGGTGAGAGAGGTTATGGGACGACCGAGGAGGAGGAGGAAGAGGAGGAGGAGGAGGAGCAGGAGGAAGAGGTAGAGGACGTGGGAGGAGGTGAAGGTGGAAAAGGGGAGGTCAAAGGTCACATTGGGAGGAGTGAGAAGGACGGGGGGTCGGGAGGGAGGGAGGGAGGGAGGGAGAAGGAAGAAGATGAGCGAAGAGGGAGGAAGGGAGAGAGGGAGGGAAGAGGGGAAGAGGGTTCAGGGAGCATCTGGTTGATGTCGGTCCGTGGGCAAGGACAAGGAACGGCTTACGCCAGGGAGAGCTCATTATAGAATACAAGGTACGATGTCAGGGAGTTTGGGTGCGGATGGGTAGGTGGAACAATATTAGATCTTGGAGGTATGGCTTGGTGATTAAAGAACGCTTGTTGTACCTGAAAGTCTGAGAGGTTGCATAAGGGAGTTGATATTATAAGGGAATGGGAGCTTTCGCACGGCGAAACGATTAACAACGACAGACGTAAATGGCGTTAGTGCAACGGGGTTAAATAAGTGTCATTACAGTGGAGAAGGTGTAGTGTTTGGAGGAAGGGGTACTATTACTAAGCAGTTTGAGCAGCGTGGGAGACTTGTGTGTATCAGAAACGATGTCGACTTACCAGTACTAAGAAGTAAACGGAGGCTTACATGGGGTAAATAAGAATTGTTAAGAATTAGTGTGTTAGCAATAGGAAGCCGGAAGAATTACATTACATTAAGGAGAATTAGAACTTACAAAAGAGGATTTACAAAACAACGCCAAAAAGACATAAGACTTCATAAAACTTCAGAGGAAGATAAAGAAATCATGCTAAGACCCAAACCACACTAGCGGTTTGAACCGCGCGGAAACTGCGGCGGTATCATATAGCCAAGGAAAATCTGCGTGGTTGTGTGTGAACATCTCCATTGACTTACATTGTAATTAAACCGCCGCGGTTAAAACCGCTAGTGTGAACAGGGCGTAAGGAGTATATATAAGAAGAAGGAAAGGATACTAGAAGCAGTTGGAATCATCTTAGAGGTATAGATAGTGTTAGGAAGTCAGAAATATATTAGATAACAAGAAAATAACTTGAAGAATCAGTGTTGGACAGTAGATATTATAACTTAGAATCTAAACTTGCATAGTTGGTAACCACTTGACAAACTTTTTTTCATTAATCCTAGACCATTTTATGCAAAGATTTGGGACAAGTCTTGATGTCGAAATAAAATAAACATCATCCTGTTCATAATCTAGAATAGTACATCTAGTTGAACAAAATGGTTTGCTATTTTATAAAAAATACATTCTCTTTCAAAATAGATAAAAACCACAAATACCTTGAATGGTGTTTGATAGCTTCCATCATAATCAAGCCAAACCGATTTTGTTTTCTCAAGTTAATTTCCATAATTAAAAGAACTGCACTAGTATTTCCTCTGTAAGGCAACGAAGATTTACCCTTCACTCCTTTCCTTCTCTTCCGTTGCCTTCCCTTCTTACCTTTTTCTCTCCCTACCTTTTCTCTTCCATCCCTCCTTACCTATAGTTTGACGTTTCAGAACCTTGGGTACTGAAATCAATTATAGAGGGTGCTGCGATGCATACATACAATTTCGTTTATCCTTCTAGTAATAATATTAGGGTGTGCTAGACTGCTTAGACCTGACTACAAGGGGTGCTCTTAAGGTTGGCAAAAAGTTAGGAAACGCTCGCTGTAGTATAGTTATACGGATGCAGGCTGCCAACTCCTGCTGTGGAAGATACGCTGAAGATAACATATACATTCTCTCCTAAACATCCTTTCTTTCTACTAACCTTTCCGGTGTTGTTCTCAGCGGGACAAACGATTCTTTTCTTTTTATCTATCACCAGTCTTTGGTTTAAAAAAAGAAAAAAAAAAAAAAAGTTAGGTGTCAAACCTCAACTTCCTAGATGATGATGCAAACCCGAAGCTTAACGACAGAAACACGTAATTCGACGCACATCCAAACCTGATCCGTCTTTACTAATAAATCTTTCGCCGTTGGTGCAGTAATAGAATTATGTAGAAATTACTTTTATTATAGGAGAACTGTTGTACGGAGAAATATGATATACACCCAACAACTAAATGAATATTTACATAATTTTGATGTATGGTCATGTTCAGGGTATATAGATAGAGGAAGTTTCAACAAATGGTGCATATCCATGCCTGATTTCTTTAGGTTTTGGTGGCAGGGCGTGTGGCAGTCACTGCAATCCAATCGGGGATTCTAGCCATCTGAAGCCGCGAAAAAAAGTTTTGTACTCAAAGAGTGAGATAAGGAAAACCCGATTAAAAGTGATTGAGGATTTGACACAAATAAAAAATGGAGGGATTCATACTCTGAATTTAAGTCTTTCGGTAACTTACTCTGGTGTACTGGTATCAGAAAGGTTTCAAGTTTCATACAATTGGTAAAGTGCTCGCCCTTGGTAATTTGGTTAACAAAAATAAGCAAAAGAATATACGACCATTTTCCATGCCCTTTGTCACCAGATAACAAAGCTGGATTTCAGAAAGTGTCGAGAAACTTATTTTTTGAACTGTACAGTCCTATTAGGTGGGATTACATAAAAGTTGGATAGAGAGGAAAGAAAAGAGTGGGGATAAAAAGAATAAAAGAAAAGAGAGAAGAACGGAACTGGAGAAGAGAAGAGAAGAGAAGAGATGAAGGAATAAAGGATAAATAGGAAATGGGAAAGTATGCGATAGGAGAAAGTTGAAGGTAAATGTGGGTAAAAGCAAGGTAGTGAGATATACAAGGGGAGAGGGTGGTAGTGATTTGAAAGTAAGTCTTAAAGGAGAGAGCCTGGAGGAAGTGGATAGCTTTAGGTATTTGAGGTCGCATGTGGCAAGAAAAGGAGGAGTGGAGGTGGAGGTAAATTGTAGACTGAGAGAAGCAAGTAAATGATTTTACAGACTGAAAAGTGTTATGAGAAATAGGCATCCGAGAATGGAGGCAAAGAGGAGTTTGTATGAAAAGATGATTGTGCCGATGGCTGTATATGGGGCAGAGACTTAGAGTTTAAGAGAAGCAGAGAGGAAAAGTTTAAATGTGCTTGAGATGAAATGTCTGAGAAGTATGGTAGGATAATTTGGATAACATGAGAAACGAGGAGGTGAGGAGGACGACGGGAGTGGAAAAGGAAACGGCAGATAGGGCAGATGAAAGAATATTGGGATGGTTTGGACACATGGAAAGAATGAGTGAAGAAAAGCTAGTAAAAGAGATGTTGAAGGCAAAGGTGGAGAGAGTGAACTTGAGAGGACGACCGAGGATGAGGTGGATGGATGGGACGAAAGGGGTGTTGAGAAAGAGGGGAATGTCAGTTGAGCAAGGAGAGGAGAAGGCAGGAGATAGGGATGAGTTGAGATTGTCTGTGTATAAATGATACTATTATACAAAGAAGGCTAGGGCGGGACATGGGGGTGGTGGTAGAGTGTGCTTATATGTAAATAATATTTTGACGCAGCCCGAAAGGATATTCTCCCCGTCTTCTCTTGTTCTGCATAAGGGGGCGGGTCACCGATTTAGTGAAGCGGCTGTGAGCGAGATACAGAGATGACCAGTCATCCATGAGGAGCTAAGATGGGAGAGAGGAAGGGGTGGTAGAGGGTAGTGTAATGGGAGGGAGGAGGTATGTGCTTTTGACTTAGAGCTTTTTCCCCTTTATAAGGGAGGTAGCTAAGTATAAAAAATAATATGTATACACAATGTATAACACACACGTGTGTGTGTGTGTGTGTGTGTGTGTGTGTGTGTGTGTGTGTGTGTGTGTGTGTGTGTGTGTGTGTGTGTGTGTGTGTGCGCGCGCGCGTGTGTGTGTGTTCACACGAAGGATGTGTGTAAGGGGAGGTTCCTCATTTCGCGCTCGCACGCCGCGCCGGTGCGTTACGGAGAACCTTGAGAAGGATTCTAGAGGAGCCGCAGGGTCAAAAGTAGTCCTTGCTGAGGTCAAAATTTACTAAAAGGATTCAGTACGTGAGTTGGAAACTAGACTAAAAGTTACATTCTCTCAAGGTGGGGAGAGAGAGAGAGAGAGAGAGAGAGAGAGAGAGAGAGAGAGAGAGAGAGAGAGAGAGAGAGAGAGAGAGAGAGAGAGGTGTGTGAGAGAGAGAGAGAGAAAGACGGAGGGAGCGGAAGAATTGCTGAGGTGAGGAATTCGCCAGCGAATTAGCATAAGGAAGATGCTTTATCCCCTCCCCCCTCTCCTCCGTCCTCACCTCTCCTTATCTTTCAGCCACGATCGCAACTGAACCTCCCCATCCATTCTTTCCCCACCTCTCTTCCTCCTCTCCTCTTCACCTGCTTCTTTACTCTCTTTTCCTTCCTCTCTTTCCCCTGCCTGCCTCTCTCACGCTCTCACCTTCGTCTAGCAATCGTCTCCGAATTTTTTTAATGGTGAACAAACCGAAGAGAAATAAGAATATATCGCCACTTGTTTGGATAGGAGTCGAAATAAAAAAGAAAACGCTAAATCAGGAACTGGCGAAAGAGAAGAAATGTATAATGAAGACGAATGCAAAAACAAAAATGAGCAAAGGCTATTATGTATATTTGTGTGAGAGAGAATGTTTACATGTGTTTGAGCATGTTAGTGTTAAAAAAGTTTCACGAAGTTCATGTATGCGACAAAGAGTTGGGTGATGTTTCCCAGGGACAGTATAACCATGTATCGCATTTGCTAAGTGGCTTGTAAGTTAACAAGGCGAAAGGAAGGAGAGAAAATAAACGAAGGAGAAGGGGGAGAAGAAAGAGGGTAAGGAGGAATTGGGGGAGGTGAGAAAAAGGAAGAAAGAAGAGGAGGAGCGGACGAGAAGGGTACGAAGTCTTGTGAGGGACGGTTGAGTAGCGGGAGAAACCCGCAGTATGGCAACACTCCGAGTCGCCCATGCAAGTTTAAAACCAACACAGCCTGACTCGTCCCAAACCCGACGCGAGTGGCGGGAAATGGAGCCACTTCGGGCGTCTGTGGTCAATCTATGGGGGCGTATTTTGTTTGTGTCTGATGACTGTGGCTGCAGTGGAAGCGCAAGGGTGTTCTTCAACCACCAACTAAGGACAACAGACGAGATATTTGATTGGAATGTGTTAAATGTAGGGGTCAACCAATACGGTGTTATTTGCTAGATTACCAACGGTTATGTCATTGTTTGTATGTGTCTGTGTGCGTGTGTGTGCGTGTGTGTCTGTGTTTACTTAGATAATTAAACCTACTTAGATGAGGCCTGTGATCTCTTACCACGATACCATAAGTTTAAACACTATTTTGCTTCGGTGTCTAAACACTTGTTGTACAGACAGCCCCATCATGTGACCATATGCTGAATTATCTTTCTGTACACTGGAAGATAGGAATAGAAATTACACTTATTTCTTCCTTAGTTCAGTTCTGAGTTTGTGGGCTTGCCTTACCTACACACCCAGACAGGAGCTGATGTCGGACAACTCAAGTACTGTCTTTGTGTGCGCATGCGCGTCAGACCGTGCGACTGCGCGCGCAGACGCCCTAAGATAAGCACTGACCATACTCAGTCCACAGGACTGCACCATAGATCACGACCTATCACCCTATAGTTGTTCTCGATATGAGAATTATTTATCCCCCTTTTTTTTTAACCTGTCTAGCTTTTAACTGATCGAATTATATTTTTGTCAACTGGTTTCTAATGTTCTGGGGAGAAACGCCTGCTCAAACGCTATATTAATAGTTGGGCATGGTATTCCTCACGCCTCTAGGAACGGTTGATGAATGTCTCGCCGTTTAAAAGTTATAGCCAGCCTCGTTGAACTCGTAGACAGAGGATAGTTTTTCTACCTCATTCTAGCTATAAATTCTATTCTGCTGAAAGCAACCGCCATCTCTGCATAATGATTATACGCAAGGATAGATTTTAAACACCAACAAAAATATTTTAGTACTTTAAACATTCTAGTTTCCATTCTCGATCACTTCAGTGTGAACAAGTTGTTCACATTGAACGCACCTACCTGTTTGATGGGACTTCCTCCACTAAAATGTCTTGCTTATCCTTTTATTCATTAAAGTGTGGAAAAGTAGGACGAAGGCAAAGATCCAAGATATATTGCGTTGCCTGTATGCCATACCTCCTTTCCGTGGTGACAAAAGAAAATCCTATTTATAGTCTGTCTTGCGTCCACTAGCAGCTGGGAATGACCATACACGGTTCCTTATTTTTCGAACTAGCCCGTCCAAGGATTATAATAATGATCTTGTAAATTAATTCTAACTTTATTCACTATAAACATT
>NC_134792.1:55280622-55288122 GCF_046742065.1 Oratosquilla oratoria | reverse complement strand
TAACCTTTCGGTGAATTTTTTTTCACTTTGTTAATACATGGCGACTCACCGTTTTATTCATTCTTGGATTTGAAGACAATTATTGAACCACACGTCTGAACCAGATTTGTTCATTCATCTCTAAGGAAACCTCCTTACGTTCCAGGTTGTCCGTTTTTTTTTGCTACAACTAGAAGACTTTATTCATCTCCGTGACTTTACGTCCATAAGGAAAAGGCTAACTTGTTCTAGGTGGAGACTACACAGGTGGATTGCACCACCTGGAGCTGATTCTGTCTGGCGTCTTATCTAGAATCCCTCAATAAGTTGCCTATAAAACGGCCAGATATGCCTACAGTTACCCCCGCACGATGGGCCCCATCGGTTCGAGACCCGACCAGAAATAGGTGTAACCCTCACAACTAGTCTCGCTGCCATAAAACACGGGAGCAAATACAATACCATCAGAACGTGGTTAGGGCATCATTAGAGGCGCTACGTTTGGAGTAGGTAATAACGATAACACAACAAAATCGCATCGTATATTGTTTCAATACGATTGGCAAAACAGTGATGAAGGTGTCTTCAACATAAACGATGTTGTCCTCGTCTTGTGATCAAATACGAGACTTGATGGATTCCGGCCACAAGCTCTATAGTCAAGTTCCTTCATCTTAGGTTCACGAAGACTTTATTGTGTATCTGTGTGTAACCTTTTCCGGTAGCGAGGGGTTGGTATAATATTCATTGAGTTGCAGTCAGCACAATTCAGTCCAGGAAGTCTTGTGATTCATACAATTGACGAGTGAAGTGTTGGGAAGAGGACAAATGTATTATTATTTACTATTTACCTGTTTGTTTATTATTTAACTATACCTATGCATTTATTTATATATTTTATTTGTTATTTACATTACTATATTTTTTTTTTTTTTTTTGCATCCGACCTAGATATGGACCAAAAGGTCTCCTGTCGGCATGCTCCGCCTTTGTAATCCTTTGTAATCAGATTCACCTTCTTCTTTTGGGGAGTTCCCATTGGAGAGGTAGTAATACACTTTTGTCGCCAGCTCATGTTTAAATCCTCTTCACAAAAACAACTTCAATGGAACATCTATACTCAGAAACCAAAGTCCTCCACATAGAACAGCAAACACAACTCAACCTAAAACCCCACAAAGCCCCTCATCTTACATCACACGGGTGTAGCCCACGAAACGTAATAAAAACAATATAATACTTAAACACGTACGATAACCTAGCCCCCCACCCACAACATGTACATAAAGGTTCAAGTACACAGTCAGGTTACCAAACAAGTACTCTACAATAGACTTTCAAATTCTATGTTTCAAAGGCTCCCCCAGACACTGACCCAAATGAGAAAATATTCCCGAAAAAAATAAGAGTCACTACCACAACTGCGTTCATATCACACACATACACGAACACACACGCACATAAACACACATACACACACACACACATACACACAAACACACACACACACAAACAAACACATCCCTCATGAAAGTAGTACCTACATAGGATTGATGAACCAATATACTCCACCTGCCCCCAGATGCAGCCACCAAATAAAGAACACAGAGCACCATATTCTGCTCTGTGCTACTCTCACCCTATCAAGACAACACAAAGTATTCTCTCTGAGTGACTTATGGGTCAACCCGAGGAACGAAACCGGTTACTTGGGGGCAGAGGTTCTCCTACAAAAGAGATTTTGGTCAAAGGTTTGACTTTTTTTTTCGAATTATGTAAAGATCACCCCCGCACCTGAGAGTTATGAGCTCAAAACTGAGCTTTATTTTTTACATTATTACATTGTACAGGATTCAGCAACTTTGACAATTGTCCCAGGACCTCCAAGTTAAATGAGATTGGCTTGAAGATAACTAGAACTCACTTCCAGATAAAGCAGTAACAGTCAATTATCTTTTTCTCTGAAACACCTTCTTGACCGCATATTCTTGATTCGCCAATTCATTCCCTCCCCAAGTACATTATATGGACCCAATTCTGAAGTGATAAGTCGGATTTGGCTAAGAATTATCTAGTCCTTGCAGCTGTTATAGATTTGTACGTAACACAGTCATTCGTTCAGCTTTTCCAGTAGACAAAGCCATCCTTAATCATGGCATTTTCCGTCCTATTCACCTTATAATACACTTTACTTCATTTTTTAGATTAAAAGTAGGATGAATTCAGGCCTACTGATGAGGTCTTGGCCACTTGCTGTGGTTTTGTATTCAGATGAAGTGTTCCAACTCAGAGAGGTCGGAGGAGGGTAAGATTCTTCATATGATCCCTTGTCTTACTACAGTATTCTATATCATCTATTTATGTATAGTTGGTAAGTCATATGGAGTGTTAGCTGAGGAGATTAGATGGGTAAAAGAGGGAGCTAATGGAAAGGAACAATGTGAATTTAGGAAAGGAATTTAGGTAATATGGCTAAAGGTGAGGGTAACTTTTGGGGTTTTACGTATCCGGATAAAGGTTTATGAGCAGGGACAACAGGAAGGGATTGCGGGTTGCGTTTCAGATGTATGAGATAAAGGGGGCTTGAGGACAGTCTAAAAAATGCGAGTAGTGGAGTTTGCTAGTAGAAAATAGGGATAATGAGTGATTTCTAGAGAAGGTAGGGTTGTGCCAGATTTATGTAATGTCACTATAGTTGTCCATGGATGAGATAACAGAGGAAGTAAGCCCAAGGTCGACAAAGGCGATGGGTTGGGTTTAGAAATGGTAAGTAAGAGTGGAGGAAAGTAGAAGGTGAGTTAGTTGTTGTTTGCGGACGACACTGCGGTCAGAGGAGGGTCTAAGACAGCCAGTGGCAGAGCTTGGAAGGTGATACGAGAGCAGAAAACTGAAATTAAATTTAGATGAGATGTACAAGTGAAGAGGGTGGCAGTGAGTTAGAAGTAAGTCTTAAGAGATAGAGAAGGGAGGAAGTGAAGAGTTTAAAGTATTTAGAGTAACATGGAGTAGGATGTGGAGGAGGAGTGGGTGGGGAGTTAAATGATAAAGAGAAACAAATAAATGTCTTGAGGGAAATTAAGTGTCACGAGAAATAGGCATCTTGGGATGAACGCGAAGATGAGACTATCCGAAGAGGAGATTGTGCCCACAACACTGTATGTCCCAGAGACTTGGAATTTATGGAAGACAGAAAGGAGGACAATAAATGTGCTTCCGACGAACGCAGAGAAGATTGTATAAAGGGAAGATTATTCCCACGACACTGCATGGGGCAGGGACTTGGGATTTAAGGAAGCCAGAAAGGAAGAACCTAAAATTGTTTGAGATGAAGTGTTTAAGAAGTATGGTGAGGGGGTTACGAGGATGGATAGAGTGAAAAAAAATAGATGAAGCGGAGAAAGGGGGTAGAGAGCTGGCAGATAATAGGGACGATCAAAGAATACTGTGATGTTTTGGAAATGTGGAAATAAGGATTAATGAATGACTGGCAGAAAAAATGTGGGAGTCAAGGATGGAGGGAATGGGAGGCAAATATGGAGGGAGTGAGGTGATAAGCCAGAGAATGAGGAATGTCTGTAGAGCAAGGAAGGGAGAGGTGTAAGAGATTTGTATGAATGGAGATAGAGATTTAGAGGACCACAGTGGAAATAAGCTTACATGCTTTTTTTTTTTTTTTTTTTTGTTATCCTCGGCAATTGTAATTGTTATTTCGATCTATGTGTTCTTGTCATCATTTGCACTTCATATATATTGATGAATGGAGATGGAGATTTAGAGGACCACAGTGGAAATAAGCTTACATGCCTTTTTTGTGTTATCCTCGGCAATTGTAATTCTTATTTCGAACTATGTGGTATTGTCATTATCTGCACTTCATATATATATATTGATTCTTTGCCAAATAAACTTACTTGATAGCAAATGGATAATAACTGACGCGGTCGAAGAGACTTTATGTTCTGTAAAGTCAATAGTGAATGAAGAAGAAGGATCTCCATGTCATGAATCCGTGGGGGTAAACCAACATCGGCTGTCGGGCCCTGTTGTAAACGTGCTGTGCCTTGCTCCTGACCCGGGGACTGGGCGGGTGTCAGGGATGGCCCCTTTCGTCCACAAGAGGCTAAGATAAAAAGGGTTAACAAATGGGTGTTGGTTGACTGTAGGATGGGTGAAGGGTGAACGCATACCATGGTTGGTCGCTTTCCTTATAAGGGAGAAAGGATCTTTTGTTACATGATGGTGTGCATGTGTGTCATGTCATTTTTTGCTATATTTCATTATAATATAATGTCATGTCATATATCATATCATATTATATTATACTATACTATGTACTATACTATGTTATGTTTTACTATATATCATGCTATATTATGTTATATCCTAATATATATTCTATTATATTGATATTAATATTATATCATTGTTATATTTATATTATATTTATATTATACTATACTATATTATATATTATACTATATTGTATTGTATGAAGTGCTATCATATCACACTATGTTATATTATATTAAATTATATTACATATTATATCATGTCATATCATATATCATATTGCATTACATTGCATTATATTGTATTGTATATTACAATATATTACATTATAGTATACTACATTATATTACATAATATTATGGAATATATCATATACATTAGCACTATATTACATCATTATTCCTTGTATGCTATTCCAACATATATATATATATATATATATATATATATATATATCTATATATATATATATATATATATATATTTATAATGTACAGTATATATGTGCGTGACATAAAGGATGACATTGCAAATTCCTTAAATATGTTGCGCAAAATTGACGGAAGATGAGAGAAGAAAGGCAAAGAGGAGGAGGAGGAGGGGGAGGAGGAGGAGGAAGAGGAGAAGGGGCAGGATGAGGCGGAATGGGTGGAGGACCTGAGGAAAGAGGTGAAGACGAAGGTGGCAAAGTGTGATGATGAGAAAAGGTTGAAGAGCACAGCAGGTGGAGGGTAGAAGTGGTTGAGTGGTAAGGTGGACGAGGAGGAGGAAAAGGAGGAAGAGGAAAAGGAGGAGGAAGAGGAAAAGGAGGTGGATAGTGGCGATGGTGAAGGAGATGGTGATGAAAAGAAGAAAGAAGTAGAGATGGAGTAGTAGAAGCTAAAGGAGTGGGAAAGTGAAACGAAGAGAAAAAGTAAAAGAAGAAGAAAAAGACGAGAGTAAGGACTAACGATTAACAGGAGGAGGCGAGGAAGGAGGCGGAGGCGGAGGAGGAGGAGGAGGCGGAGAAGGACGGAGACAAGGAGGAGGAGGGTCAGGAGGAGGAGGAGGAGGAGGAGTAGAACCATAACCTGACAGAGTCCTTCGGCTGTGGCCGCTCTCGCTTGCTGTCAGTAACTGGGCCATCGTAGGCGACCCTCGACCGGGAATACTCAAACGCGGCTCCCCCATGTTAACGTGCCCCCCCCTCGGGGTGCTTGGCCCCACGCACGCATGCATGCCGGGAACGAAAGGAAGGAAACTAGGCCTCGCAAGGACCATATGGTCGCTCTCAAGAGTCCATGGGAGTGGCGCAGTCCCCCCGGTGAGGGTAGAGAGCCCTATATGGGCAACATCTCGCTCCTCAATCTCCCACGCAAAGGCCCAACACTTGTTGGTGGATTGTGTGCGTGAACGTCCGTGTTCACGACCTTGTGTGTGTGTGTGTGTGTGTGTGTGTGTGTGTGTGTGTGTGTGTGTGTGTGTGTGTGATTCACCACGGTCTTGGACCACGTGTTGGACTCGTGATCGACAGCTATTTCCCTTCCCGGAAGAGAGCTCAGAGCTCATATATAACCGATCTATGGGTAATGCTGTGACCTTACACGCACACACACACCCCAACTCCCCTCCCACGAGAGTTGGAGTAACGACTGGCAGTGCAGCGATACTGAAATTTTTTCACCCCTGGGCGGGATGCGAACCCGATTCGTGTATAATGATAATTATATATTATTAATCACTGTTCAACTAATGTTGGTGTTTACTGGAGTGATTCACAGTAAACACGGTAGACAATATTGAGATAAAATGGTGAATAATTTCGTGAATATAATAACTTACATTATTGACATGTCTATTTTTTTACAATTATTTATTTACTTATTTACTTTATTTGATCTTATTTTATCTTTAATTTATCTTATTTTGTTTATTCTTTTATTTTATCTTATGTTATTCAATTTTATTCTATTCTGTTTTATTTTACGTTATTTCATTATATTCTCATATTTCTAACTTATTCAAAGCACAAAAATGGGGTTAAACACACACACACACACACACACACACACACACACACACACACACACACACACACACACACACACACACACACACACACACACACACACACACACACACACACGGATTACACGGCTCGGTGGCGGATTGGTAAAGCACTGGCCTCACAAGCCAGAGAACCGGGGTTCGATTCCCCGGTCGGGCGGAGATAAATTGGGTTTGTCTCCTTTCACGTGTAGCCCCTGTTCACCTAGCAGCGAGTAGGTACGGGACGTTAGTCAAGGAGTTGTGACCTTGCTGTCCCGGTGTGTGGTGTGTGAGTGGTCTCAGACCTACCCAGAGATCGGCTAATAAGGAGCTCTGAGCTCACTGCCGTAGGGTGGTGTCTGGCTGTCTCGACAGAGACTGCAGCAGATCCGAGGTGAATACACACACAAATCACACGCAATTATACATGCACACAGTCGTATACAAAGTTCCATTCTCTGGACCACACATCATCAGACACAAGAGTCGATTACTCTCACCACGAAAGTATCCGGATTCTGTAGTAAGAAGTTTCTTGTCCACATACACACTTGATGTCGTGTGTTGAGCGTCGTTGATGGTGGCAAGGCTGGGCGTAATGTGGTTTCCATAGCAACAAGGAACTGTTGTAGTATTAGTGTTGTTTTTTGGTTTTTGTCACTGTCGTCATTATTGCTATTGTGATTGCCAATGCTGTTATTGTTGGTATTGTTAACAGTATCATTAGTATTGTTTTATTATTACTTATTATTACTATTATCATTTAATATTATCACTATCATTATTATTACCATTACAATCATTATTATTGGTATTATCATTATTATTATCATTATCATTATTATAATTTTCATTATCATTATTATCATTATATTTCTATGCAAATTGTCTTTATGATATAGTGTGATTTGACGATTTAATTCCTCTGAATGGTTTATGCAATTGAAAGATGGTGGCACGTGTTGTCTGCAATTCGGTGGGTTAGGTAATGACGTATCAGTGGTGGTTCTTGGGCTACGCGACATGACGTCATAACGCGCTCGGCGTGTGATAGCGTGTTTACTTACTGACAAAAATGTGTTTGAAGGGGATAGTGACGATATTGTGTGTTTGTTTTCATTGTGTGGTGGTTAGAGCATAGAGGAGGGATTGGTAGGAGGAACAGTAGGCGAATCGACCCTAAGAACCCATAGATACTATGTT
>NC_134792.1:55265622-55268122 GCF_046742065.1 Oratosquilla oratoria | reverse complement strand
AAATTCAACTAGGTAAATGCACACACACACACACACACACACACACACACACACACACACACACACACACACACACACACACACACACACACACACACACACCGGTTCGAATCCCGCCAAGGGATGAAATTATTTCAGTATCGCTGCGCTGTGAGTCGTTACTCCAACTCTCGTGGGCGGGGAGTTGGGTGTGTGTGTGCGTACAAGGTCACAGCATTACCCATCGATTGGTCATATTTGAGCTCTGAGCTCTTTTTCGGGAGGGAAATAGCTGTCGATCGCGAGTCCAATACGTGATCCAAGACAATGGTGAAACACACACACACACAAAACTTTGTCACTATGGCAGACTTTAAAGTATTTATTACACCTGGCGTTTGAAGATCAGTAGTGAAAGGGTTAGAGGCTAAGGAGATTTTATTCTGACTTCCTTTGAGTTTATTTTTCTGTTTTGTTTATTCCTCTCATTGATTGATTGATTGATTGATTTAGTCATTTATGTATTTATCTATCTATTTACTTATCTATTTGTCTACTTATTTATTCATTTATTTGTTTGTTAATCATCGATTTATCTGTTTTGTTTAACTCTTTCGCTGCGCAGTTTTCCTCAGTCGAATAAAATCGTTTGGTGCCCGTTTGATCAAATACTTGAGTCAAAAAAACGCATGGGAGTTGATATAGTTTATATAGCTTTTTCTTTATGAATATCGACACTGAAAGATGGATCAGAAATAATTATAGCTAAACAACCTGAGAGAATGTATAAAATAATTTTATATTAGACCAAAATTTGTCAAAGACGTCAGTACAGTAGTGGCTGGCACGGCCTTGAAGTGTGAGATTGAAGAACAAAATCGCATAGCAAAGGTAATCTTCTTGCATGGATCTGGACCGTCGATGTATGCAGGTCCTGGCAGTTATAAATCCCCACAAACCATAAAGATATAGTAGATGAAAAGAGGAATAGAATATGAATAAACAAATAAAGAAATAAACGCCATCGTGGTAAGCTTGGTCATTTCTTATTTCTCAAACGCGGGTCAACGCGGAACCCAAGAGAGACTGTGAGCCGACGCGTCTCGGAAGGCGGGAAACTGTCTGTACGGGCGTCTCTGATTGGCCACGGCTGGTCACGTGTCCATCCCCCGTGTATTGGCTCGCAACTGTCTCGGAGCGTCCCAAATTGGTTCGTCCATTTCGTCTCTGGAAAACCGAGGAGTAGAGAGTGAACGAAATAGGAAAAAGGGGGGGGGGGAAGTCTTAAAATGTACTGCATGAAACGGAGATAGCTTCATGGGTATTCTAATCGCTTAGGTGACCAAATGAAGGCTCATATTAAAGTAATTAATTAGTACTGGTCTCTTATGTCGAGCGAAAGTTTCTGGGATTAGTTAAGAGCTTTGCTTTTGCCTGTGGCTGAAGATTCGCGCGCATGCTATTCAAAGGAAAGTTTTGTTGTGCTGGATGCTCACTTGTCTCTAGCGATGCGTGCTTGTTTCTGCGCATACGGTCAGATTTCGTGGTTAGCTAATTTATCATGAATATACTTCTGGTTACACAAATATTCAATGTCAACAGAACTTCCATGTTTCACTTTTAGGACGACACTAATATTTTCTCGTTCGATATTAAATACAGAATTGTTTACAGTGCTAAGTGTAGATTTACAATACACATAAGTTGAGATCTTAATAAACACACATCGGATACATAAAGTAGTCAATATTTTAGAGATTTTAGAGATTTTTCGATACCTCTACGGACCGCGATGCCTGGTATGTATGAAATGAAGCCCCATCACACGTATTCCATAATTCCTCGTTCTAAAACCGAACGATAATTTTTGGGTTTTACGTTGCTTTGTTTTCTAGATTATCGAACGAACGTGCGAGTGATTTTTCTTGTGTTAATAAAATTACCTGGCGTTATCCAACCTTTATGTATAATTAGACCTCAGCACACTACAAATTGTGATCATTATTTGTGTGAACAAATTCCCCACCGCTCGATGTAATCGGTTGGTGCTCTCCAAGTCAAGGGGAATATACAGACATTCTTCATCTTCATCAGACGCGAGTCTGCAGGTCCTTGATTGTTCTCTACACCTGTGTGTGTGTGTGTGTGTGTGTGTGTGTGTGTGTGTGTGTGTGTGTGTGTGTGTGTGTGTGTGTGTGTGTGTGTGTGTGTGTGTGTGTGTGTGTGTGTGTGTGTGTGTGTGTGTGTGTGTGATTCACCATGGTCTTGGATCACGTGTTGGACTCGAGATCGACAGCTATTTCCCTCCCGGAAGAGAGCTCAGAGTTCATATATGACCAGTCTATGGGTAATGCTGTGACCTTACACGCACATATACACTCAACTCCCCACTCACGAGAAATTATTTCAACCCTGGGTGAGATTTGGACCCGGACCGACTTAGTAGCGGCCACGAACACTACCACTGCGCCATCGAGTCGTGCGTGTGTAATAATAATGATAATAATAATAAATGATAATA
>NC_134792.1:55245622-55253122 GCF_046742065.1 Oratosquilla oratoria | reverse complement strand
CAAAATATAAACTCCTCCACAGATGTATCAGAAATAGAAAAGGGATTTGGTAAATATCCATCAAACTTGAGACAGACCGGACACATCACATAAGCAGCGAAGGCCGGACTGCCCACACACTCGCGCATGAATCTATTTCTATATTTCTAACAACTTTTACAGTTAGATAATCTATATTTCCATAAGGATAGAATCACTAATAAGCAAAGTCTATTACTATTTGTTTATTTGTTATTATTTGTCTGCTTTTTATCATTTGTTTATTATCATTTATAGTTATTTATCTGTCAATTTATTATTATTTACTATTTGCCTGTTTGTTTATTATTTAACTTTATATATTTATTTTATTTATTACTTTATATTATTATTATTTTTATTTATATATTTATTTATTTGTATATTTATCATTATCATAATTTTTTTTTTCGTATTCGACCTAGTTATGGACCAAATGGGCACCTGTCGGCATGCTCCTCCTTTGTAATGAAACTAAGAAATTATTATTGAAAATAGAATAGAAATAGAATAAGGAAATTAATTTAGAAGTTCTATATTTTTTTAATAATTATGACGATTCATTTCTAGTTTGACAGAAAAAAGAAAGAATAAAAGTTGCGTAATATGTTAAGTCTTCTTCTGATTGCATCAGCTTTTTCTTTAAGAAATTTTAAAATAATAAAATTTGCACTTTCCATAGAATTAGAAACAATATGACCACATTTATCTAATCATATTTAATTATTTATCTAATTATTTCTTTTTGTATTAATTGTTCTCTGTACTTCTACAGAATACATGAGTCTGCATTTTCATTAAAGCTTTTAAGATCCTAAAACTTGTACTTTCCATAAAATTAGGAATTATATGACCACATTTATCTAATTCTTTCAAAATATTTATCCTAAAATTTGCACTTTCCATGAAATTAGTAGTTATATGACCACATATAATTATTTAAAACTATTTATCCTAAACCTTGCACGTTTCATAAAAGTAGGAATTATATGACCACATTTACCTAATTATTTCAAAATATTTATCTAATAACTTCTTTTTCTTTGTATTATTTGCTTACTGTACTTCTTCAGAATACACGAAACGTCATGCATGACTGGTATGGTCCACTGCTAACGGCGTTGACATGGTGACTTGTTACACATTGAGGTCAAACCTGACGATTGCATTCTGAAAAGAGACTGCAGATAGTAATCTATCTATCTATCTATCTATCTATCTATCTATATACCAAGGGCCTCTCCCCCCTACTAGGAGGGTAGCCGGCCATGTCACGCACCCACTCCAAGACATTCCACTCTCGTCCACCATCCATTC
Organism: Oratosquilla oratoria; assembly: GCF_046742065.1. Classification (NCBI taxonomy): domain Eukaryota; kingdom Metazoa; phylum Arthropoda; class Malacostraca; order Stomatopoda; family Squillidae; genus Oratosquilla; species Oratosquilla oratoria. Next base: position 55,251,787 of record NC_134792.1, on the reverse strand, counting down.
TTTCCATCTCATCTTGGTTCCTCTAGTTTGCCTTGACGAGTTACAATGAGTTACAGTCATGTTGATATGAAATAGAAAACAAAACAAAATAAGAAAGGAGATATAGAGAGGGAGAGAGAGAGATAGAGATAGAGAGAGAGAGAGATAGAGAGAGAGATAGAGAAAGAGAAAGAGAGAGAGAGAGAGAGAGAGAGAGAGAGAGAGAGAGAGAAAGAGAGAGAAAGAGGCCAACATTGTGGGGTCCGTGCTCAAAGCTGAATGAGAATTAAAACGAGAATAAAGATAATCTTGACGACTGAAGAGATTAAACTCCTGGCGTTAGTCGTAGTAAATTGAATCAGTTATGCAGCCGTGATGAGGAAATGAACCCAATTGAGAGGAGGGACAGAAACACAACGACTCAGGGGAGAGGGAGTTACCTTTTGTAGAGAGAGACACGTTTAAGAAAAATACCTCAACTTAAGCGTTTTCTTAGCTTCCTGTGCTTTCTCAATTTTGGCTATTTTTATCTCTGGGTTGTTATTGTTGTTGCTGTTGTTGTTTGTTGATGTCGTTGTTTTTGTTGATGCCGTTGTTGTTTTTGTTGTTACCGCTGTTTTGTTGTTGATGTCATTGTTTTTCCTGTTGTTGTTATTACTGTTGTTGATGATGTTGATGTCTTTGTTGTTTTTTGTTGCTATTTCTGTTGTTTTTATTGTTTTTGTTGCTGTTATTGTTCCTGTTGATGTTGATGTTGTCGTTGTTGCTGTTTTACTATTTCCTCTTTTTCTAATATTCAACATACACTTTTTTCATTTCAAACTTTTCTTTCTCTAAGTTTATCTCTCTTCTTTGTAGACTCGTCACCCTTTTCAGTCTTCTATTTACATTTTCCTTCCTTTTCGAGTTCCTTCAGTTACCGTCTACCCTTCCCATTTTTCTTTCCGGATTTTCTTTTTCCGTTTTCTTTCTTATATTTCCCTTTTCTTTTTCTTTCTTTTCCATGGCTCCAAATGCTTTTTTTCTTATTGGTACTTACAGTTTCCTTTCTCATCCTCTTTTTTTATTCCTCTTCTTTGTATTTGATATCTACATGAACTAAATAAAAAAAAATTCTAACATTTGTAATCCATTATCTTCTGCTGTAGTTCAATGTATTCTTTTACCACGTTCTAGACTTTCCCCTCGTTCTAGTTTTTCTGTTCTTTCTCCCCTCAATTCCCCTCTCATAAAATTTCTTCCCTTCTCTCTGTCCTTCCTCTCTCTGTCGTTTCCCCTCGTGCAGTGAATTCCTCGCTTTCTAGCCATTCCCCTCTTTCCGGAGTCTACACTTACCCTCTTTCTGACCCCTTTTCTCCCCTCAGTTTCATGGGGACCACCTCTCACTCCACCCCACTCCACTCCCGGGTAGGATATTGACAACATAAGTTTTACGCTGTCAGTATTTTAGGGTAAATTAACCAAGCGGATTAGAGCGTCTCTACTTGCGCCGGTGGTCGAGGTGGCGGCAGTTCGAAGTATGCCGCCAGCGAGTTGGACCAATGGTATGGTACTCCTTTCCATGATATTCCTTCAGCTTATTTTTCATCACCAAGGATAGAAGCGCTGGATATTTCTGGTGAAATATCTTCTGTTTCTGGGTCGGAGGAACCAATTGAGTGGATAAGACTGAATACAGAGAGGACAATCTGTACGAAATATTTCATTATACAATAGCAGTTGACCAAAAGCTTCTTCATTCATTCCCTAGAGCGTTTCTGTATGAAGAAACTCTTCTAGAATGAATTGAATGTATATGTGTATATATTCACAAAACCAAAATATCGTAGCACATTCGTAAAATCTTTAAATATAACCCACAGTCAGAGAAACAAAGGAAAAGAAACAGACGATCTGTATATTTCGACCACAACTGTGATCCTCTTCATCTGCTGAAGAGGATCACAGTTGTGGTCGAAATATACAGATCGTCTGTTTCTTTTGCTTTGTTTTTCCGACTGTGTGTTATATTTAAACGTGTGTATATATGCTAAAGAGTTATCTTTCCCTCAGTCACATTTGAACTTGAGGACTCGGTTGTCGTAAGGAGTCCAGACCAACGGTACGACATCTTTACCTCCTTTAAGCCCATCACCACCCACCTCCCGGGTGTTAAGTCCTCAAGGGTCCTCAGATCGAACCCTGTAGGTGAGAATGAGTTTGTCCTCTCTCTTTCATTCTCTCTCTTTCTCTTTATACTTTATTTGCATTGTTCCATACTGTATCTGCGCACGCACCTATGCTTTCACACACGTTTGCGCATAAACACACACACAAACACACACACACACACACACACACACACACACACACACACACACACACACACACACACACACACACACACACACACACACACACACACACACACACACACACACACACACACATACACAAACGCATACATATATACATACAAACATCTAAATGAATATACATACATAATTGAATACCTACACACACACACACACACACACACACACACACACACACACACACACACACACACACACACACAAATGCATACATATATACATACAAACATCTAGATGATCATACATACGTAGTTGAATATGTATATAAAAGTATAAACACACACATGAACATACATTTGACTTTCCCTAATCTCCATTCCCCCCTCCTGTTCCTTTCCAATATTTTTTCTTCCCTATTACTCCTACTGTTTGGTCCGCTCCTCTTTTTCCATTTTTTTCTTTAGATCTGAATTATCCCCGTGCTTTCTAGCACTGATTTCTAGTTTCCTTTGATCTTTCTGTATCCTTTTCCATCATATGTAAAAACAGTTTTAGTGGTAAAATATCTATATCATTGATATAATATGTGGCACTTGATAAAACACGTTTCCCTGAATATTTTCTGGAACCTGTAGGATTGTTGTCCGTAGAAAGATCAATACTCTAGTAGTCTGAGTCTGGGTGGGAATCTGGGGTCCTGGGACCTCCCCCCCACCCCACCCCCCTTGAGGATGGGTGGGTGGGGGGGGAGGGTTCTATGGTTGAGAACCCCGGCTCAAGTGGTTCTAACTACAAATCTCTACCCATCACCCCCATCACCCTTCTTGGAGCTTTCTACTCACTCCCACTCACCCCGTTGGCTGCTTCTACCATACTCGGTGAGTTGCCTTTTTTTTTTTTTTTTTTTCTTCTTCTTCTTTCCTTGTTCTACTATTTCTTTTTGGTCCTCAGTTTTGACTACCATTCCATTTGCCATTTCTCATTCGGCCCCTTCACTCTTACAATCCGGCTCTTTTTCCTCCATCCTCTCCTTTTCTCTCTCCTTATTTCCTTCCCCTTTTTATCTCTTCCCTGTTCCTCTTCTTTCCTTCCTTCCCTCCTTCCTAACACTTGTGTTTTCGCTCCTCTCCCAATCCCATCTTTTACGTCCTACTTTTCTCTCTTATCTTTATCACTCTCTTCCACTTTTCATCAGACTCCTCTCTTTCCACGTTCTTTACCCTTCCCTCTCTCTTCATTGTTATTCTCTCTCCTCTTTTTTTTTTCACCCGCTTCTTTCATTCACACTCTCTTTTCCTTCCCTGTCCTCTTTTTTTCCCTGTTATTCCTCTTCTTTCTTCCCTTTCTCTCTTCTTCCCTCCCGACGCCCTCCTGTCTGCCTTCGCTTCAAAACACAGATCAAACTTGCCCAGAATGATCGAGAGAGACGCGAAATAATGATGCCATTTTTTCCCCTCCTCTCCCCTCCTCTCCCCCTCCTCTCCACTCTCGTCCAAGGCGAGGGTGAGGGGAGGAAGTGACGATGAAGGTGTAGAGGTGTAGTGGTGTGGAACACCTCTGAGGTGTTGAGTGTAAGGCAGGAGGTGTTTTGATGTTGTACGGGAATGATAAGAAGAATATATAATTTCACCGACTTGTGTGTCATTGACATGCATAGTTACATAGCTGATTCGTTTCAGAGGGTAAAGGCTCTTCGGGTGAGACTTAGAGTGAGGAAGTAAGTCTTAAAAATCACCTTTTGAGGGTGGAACAGATCAGGATGCAGCCAGACTTTGAACAGGTAAACATAAGCTTAGGGTGTTAGTAGTGGCATCAGTGTAAGAACTGGTTCGTTTCAAGGGGCAAAGATGCTTCGGGTGGGACTTAGGGTGAGGAAGCAAGTCTTAAAAATCACCTTTTGAGGGTGGAACAGATCAGGATGCAGCCAAACTTTGAACAGGTAAACATAAGCTTAGGGTGTTAAAGTAGTGGCATCAGTGTAAGAAGTGGTTCGTTTCAGAGGGCAAATATGCTTCGAGTGAGACAAGGGTGAGGAATTAAGTCTTAAAAATCACCTTTTGAGGGTGGAACAGATCAGGATGCAACCAGACTTTGAACAGGTAAACATAAGCTTAGGGTGTTAGTAGTGGCATCAGTGTAAGAAGTAGTTCGTTTCAGGGGGCAAAGATGCTTTGGGTGAGACTTAGGGTGAGAAATTAAGTCTTAAAAATTACCTTTTGAGGGTGGAACAAGGGGGTATAGATCAGGACCTAGCCGGAGTGTGAACAGGTAAACATAAGCTTGGGGTGTTATAGTAGTGGCAGCAGTGTAAGAACTGGTTCGTTTCAGGGGGCAAAGATGCTTCGGGTGAGACTTAGGGTAAAGAACTAAGTCTTGAAAATCACCTTTTGAGGGTGGAACAAGGGGGTATAGATCAGGACCTAGCCGGAGTGTGAACAGGTAAACATAAGCTTGGGGTGTTATGGTAGTGGCACCAATGTGATGGTGTGAGAGGATGTGGAAAGTACGAGGACGGTGAGAGTATTGTATGAATAGATTATCCACGGAGCTATGAATAGATACGAGTTTTCAAGAAGGATACGATGTACACGGACTTATGGTGAGAAGATTCAGTAATGCATTGTAACCGTGATGCTGTGGTGTTTACCACCGGTTTTTAGAAACTAAGATGAAAGGATACCATCTGAGTGAGCACGGAAGATACATTTGTATCGAGAAAGTAGGATTAAAGTGTGGTAGCACGTATATGAGTTTATCAGCGAAAGAAATACAAAAATTGGAAGGACAGGTGGAAGATGTGATGTCTATACTGAAGAGACATCAGATGGTCTGAATAACTTACCTTAAGAATTGTAGGTGTAAGGAGAGGGTTGTAAGGTGTACAAGAGGTGTTGATGGGGTAAGTGATCAAGATAGATTGACACCACCGAATTTTATGTGAATGTGAACCTTCCTGCGTGTCACACTTTGCTCATTAACGTGCGTATTTCGTTAGCGTGTAAAACGACACATGAAATTAGGTGTGTTAACCTAAGTGTGTACGTGTGTGCGCGTATGCACGTGTTTGGTGATAGAAACAATTGGTGATGTCTGGTGATAGTCAGGTAATAGATCGTGCGTAGTGAGGTTGAAGCCTTACGAAACGTGATAGATGATAGCACGTGTAGAGTTGTGGGTGGAACGAAGAGTGATGTATGTAAGGGACGTGTAATGAAAAGGGAAGTTGACTAGTTTATCGTCAGTTTGTCCATTCGTCTTTCATCCCGGGTCTGTCGCCAATTGATATTTCATTCAACGGAGCAATGCCATTAAATCAAGCCATCGTTGCTATTTAACCTCTCTCGGTTGATTTCTAAATCGCAATTTGCTCTACTAATAATCCCATCCGTTTGCCGTCAAGTGATTTTATTCAATCCAAGGAAATTATCCTTAAATTTGTGTACTTACAGAAAGTGGTGACATCAATCGTGATGTGTATTTTGAAATTACCTTACAAATAAATAGTTTTAGTTGTTTGTTGTTGTTTTGGTTGTTATCATTATCATTACTATCATAATTTTTATTATCATTATAATTATTATTATTGTTATCATCATCATTATTGATATCGTCTTTAGTAGCAGTAGTATCAATAGTAGTAGTAGTAGTAGTAGTAGAAGTAGTATCGTTGTTGTTGTTATTGTTAGTAGTAGTAGCAGTAGTAATGATAGTAGTAGTAGCAGTAGTGGTGGTGATAGTGGTAGTAGAAGTAGTAGTAGTAGCTGAAGTAGTAGTAATAATATTTCTTCGCTGATGACAATCCCTTTTATCCTCGGGAATGCCATTACACCATAGAGGTCATATAGTGATAGAGGTCATAGAGGTCATAGAGGTCATAGAGGTCATATAGTCA
>NC_134792.1:55230622-55243122 GCF_046742065.1 Oratosquilla oratoria | reverse complement strand
CTTTCCCCTCCCCCTTTCCCCTCATTCCCCTCCCCCTTTCCCCTCATTCCCCTCCCTATTTCCCCTCATTCCCCTCCCCTTTCCCCTCATTCCCTTCCCCCTTTCCCCTCATTCCCTTCCCCCTCATTCCCTTCCCCCTTTTCACTCATTCCCCTCCCCTTTCCCCTCATTCCCCTCCCCTTTCCCCTCATTCCCCTCTCCCTTTCCCCTCATTCCCCTCCCCTTTCCCCTCATTCCCCTCTCCCTTTCCCCTCATTCCCCTTTCCCCTCATTCCCCTCTCCCTTTCCCCTCATTCCCTTCCCCTTTCCCCTCATTCCCCTCCCCCTTTCCCCTCATTCCCCTCCCCTTTCCCCCATTCCCCTCCCCTTTCCCCTTTCCCCCCCCATTCCCCTCCCCTTTCCCCTCATTCCCCTCCCCTCATTCCCCTCACTCCCCTCCCCTCATTCCCCTCCCCTCATTCCCCTCATTCCTCTCCCCTCACTCCCCTCATTCCCCTCCCCTTTCCCCTCATCCGCACCCTTCACTCCCTTTCCCCTCATTCCCCTCCCCTTTCCCCTTATTCCCCTCCCCCCTTCCCCTCATCCCCCTCCTCCTTTCCCCTCATCCCCCTCCCCCTTTCCCCTCATTCCCCTCCCCCTTTCCCCTCATTCCTCATTCCAATCTTCTTTCCACCATATTCATTAACTTCCACCTTTTCTCATGTACGGCTCAATCTTCCTCAGTGTTTTCGTCTTACTCTTTTTCAACGCTCTTTTTCTCCTCAATTTTGGTCTCTGCGCTCTCTTCTCCCTCTCTCCTTGTTATGATCTGGTTTCCCCTCGTTACTATCGATTTCTATCAATTTTGTGAATGATGAGGCAAACACATGGCTGTGTAGGTTCGAATGTATATGATTATATTCATATTCGTCAACTGTTGAGTCTGCAGTCGTGGAAATCTTTAGTAATTTTGTCGTGGTGTCAGCCAACTTGATGTATTTCTAGAACAAAAGAGGAATAGAAAAAGGGAAATGATAAATTGGAGGAGAACTTATTTGTCTTAATAAATAATGCAAAGACGTGAAGTGCTTAAAACCAATAGAAATATATAAAACAAAAACTAGCAAGCACGAAAAAAACACACACGTGCAGATACACACACACGCACATACAAATACACACACACACACGTGTGCGTATACATAAACACAAACATATAAGAATATGAAAAATTGAGGAGACTGCAAGAGGTCATAAGGACTACACACACACGCACACACACACACACACACACACACACACACACACACACACACACACACACACACACACACACACACACACACACACACACAATATATGTATATATATATATATATATGTATATATAATCGCACGTAGACGCATGCTTTCATGCATGTACACTCTTACTTAAAGGAACTATCTTCACACACAAACTTTATTACACTTTCTTCACAAAAGGTATTCTTTTTAATTGCTATATAACCTTGATATCTTCCTAAGTTAACAACGTAGCAATATACATTCCAATATAGAAGTCTAGCTATATTCGTGGTCTGCAGCATTTTTACCGTTACACGTGATATTTTCGTTTGATTAAAAAAAGAAAAAAAAAAGAAAAAAAATTTGTCACACTTGACAGAACCATTAAATTTGACGATGACGACGCTGATAATGACGACGACCAGTTGGGAAATATATTTATACGTTTGCGTCCCAGAAGATGTGTGTGAAGATTCGTGTGTGTGTGTGTGCATGTGTGTGTACATTTGTATGTGCACATGGGGTGCATAAAAATTGATGATGTGACGAGGGTTTTCTGCATTTTAGTCTATTTTATTCCGTTTTATTTTATTTTTTGTGCGTGTCTTTCTTTTTGTATGAAAATGTGGATACTTGTGAACAGAGATAATTATATATTTATATATATATATATATATATATATATATATATACATATATATATATACACACATATATACACACACATATATATACACATATATATATATATACATGTATATATACATATATATACACATTTATATATACATTTGTATATATATATACATTTATATATACATTTATATACATATATATATGTATATATATATATACATATATATATACATTATATACATTTATATACATATATATATATACATGTATATACATATACATATATATATACATATATATATACATATATACATATAAATATATATACATATATATACATATATATACATACATATATATATACATATACATATATATATATACATATATATATATATATATATATATATATATACAAATGTATAAGAAAATGAAATCATGTTCGTATGTGCTCATGTAGTTGTGCGTGCGTGTATGTGTGTAAATTATCATGGACTTGGATCACGTGTTGGACTTGTGTTAGTGCCCGTGCGTCCATGTATGTATGTATGTATGTATGTATATGTATGTATGCATTTATGCATGCATGTGTGCATGCATACATGTATGTATTTATGCATGCATGTATGTACGTATGTATGTATATATGTATGTATTTGTGTCCGCATACATGTATGCATGTATATATGCATGTATATATGTATGTATGCATATACGTATGTATGTATGTATGTATTTTCATCTTATGAACCACATTAACTCGATGGAAGCATATTCGGAAACTGATACGCTGTCGAGGCAAGAACTCGAACCTAGCCGATACGTAACAAATGGACAGTGACTTAACCAATCCTTCTTGATATAGCAGTTGATTAAGTCACTGTCGATTTGTTACGTATCGTCTAGGTTTGACAGCGTATCATTTTCCGAATACGCTTCCATCGAGCTCCTGTTCGTCTCGATCGTGTTTGCAAGGAATTAAAATGGAAAAAGTTAATGTGGTTAAGATGAAAATCTATGTACTAGGGACCATTCAGTGTGGATATATGTATGTATGTGTATGTGTATGCCTGTAAGTATATGTATGCATGCATGCACGTATGCATGCATGTATGTATATATGTATATATGCATGTATGCATATATGTATGTATGCATGTATATATGCGTGTATGTATGTTTTTTATGCATAAAGTTTTGCATCTAGTTATGTAAGTGCATATGTTAATATCCATGTATCTAGTCATTTATGTATGAATATATATATGCGTATGTTTGGAAATATGAATAATCTGCATTTAGTCTTCTACTTCTTCTGTACTAGTTTCGGGTTCCAAATTAGTTGATAATTGAAAGTACGCAGAGATGATGTCTCCCGTCTTCTCAAGCTTGATTTTTCTTGTCACCGTCGATTCTAAAACAAATGTTTATTATACAATAACACATGAATGTGATCTATGTCTGTCGCTTAACTCCATATAATATCCAGAAATATTTGTCTTATTAATTTCTTCAGTAGAGTAAGGCTTATCTCGTTCTTTTATCTAAAATCTGTTGTTGTTTTTTTATTCTTTTATTAATTCAACACCTTATTCGTATCCTTGATGGTATTGAGACAGATCCAAGATAACATACTCTTCTTCTACATTTCATCCTTCTTTTTTCTGTCAAGATTTCCTTTCCTGTTGGGTACTTCTGGTCCTAACTTCATCTCTGCTGCATCTATCGCTTTATTATTGTCCAAATATCTCCCATCTAGGACCGGCCGTCTTTGAATATTTCTGCATTCTGTATTTAAGATCCTTCTGTAATTAAAAAATGTATCACAAAGACGGTTATTTCAGGTAGGAAGACTTACATTCCATACACATTTTCGTGTCCTAAATCTATGAAACCTGGTCTAGCCGTATTTGTTGTCCTTCTGTTCAATATAAAGACAATGTTTACAAACGGTATCGTATCCTTCAAATTCCTGAGAATCATAAACTACTTACTTAGACCAGAATCATACAAAATGTGTTCTCTACTGAGTCAAACTTCCCCACGTAACTCTCTCTCTCTCTCTCTCTCTTTCTTTCTTTCTTTCTTTCTTTCTTTCTTTCTCTCCCAGGCGTCCATGACCCTGGTAGTCACAAAGCTAGATAATAGTCCATCTCCCTCCCCATCTCTCTCTTTCTCTCTATCTATTTCTCTTTTTCTCTATCTCTCGTCCAGACAGTTATATATTTCTAAATCCATTATTGAATATTTTTCCCACCAAATTATGCATTTTGAAACCAAATGATGTATTTTGAAATTCTAATGAACTTGAAACTGAACTGTGCTTTGCAGTGAAACCGTCTGGTTGGTTCCGTAGATTTCCATGACTGCTTCTTTCTTCTTCTTTTTTCTGTTTCTAGTTTTCTTTCCTTTTAATTTTGTTTACATTTCTTTTATCATTACTACTTTTCACTTCTATTTTGTTTCATTTTTATTTTTCATTTTTCAGTTCCAGTCGATGTGAGCAAAGCCTGTCAACCACAGGATAATTTTTACTGTCTGCTGTTTTACTGTAGTTTGTCTCAGTCTCTTGATGAAGGACTACATGTGCCTTTGCCTTTGTACTCTGTCTCTGTTTCTGTGTTTGTTTTTATCTCCATCGTGTTCTTTGTCTGTCTCCTTTTTACAGAGCTTGGTTTACTCCTCTTTCTTTCCGTTACTGCAATCCTATCTACGCCTCTCAGTCTTTGTCTGTGTTCCAGTGTTCATCCATCTTTCAAGTTACATGGCTATTTCTCTCTCTCCCTTCTCTCTTTGTCTGTCTCCCTCTTTCTCTCTTTCTCTCTTTCACTCTCTCTCTCTCTCTCTCTCTCTCTCTCTCTCTCTCTCTCTCTCTCTCTTTATCTCTTTCTCTCACATACATCGACAAAACACACTCTATTTCTATCGGTAACTCAAGCCAGAGAACAGACTATTCTCTCTTTTTTTTTTTTTTTTTTTTTTTTTTTTGCATCCGACCTAGATATGGATCAAAAGGTCTCCTGTCGGCATGCTCCGCCTTTGTAATCCTTTGTAATAGCAAGTACAGAACTGGAAAAACTTTTGGATGTCTTGATTAGCAGTGACCTCAACTCCTCAAAACGTTATGTAGAAGTAGAAAAATAAAGCACAACAACTTTTAGGTTACATCAGAAGACATTTTCGTTACCTGAATCAAGAAATAGCCTGGTTCGTTACCATCTGGATTACGCCGTCTGGTTTTGACTGCCGAACCTGAGGATGGACGTGCAGAAGCCAGAACGAGTTTAGGCACGAGCAACGAAACTTATTCCCGCCATGGGCTACTAGAGGCGTCTAAAGGCTTTGGGGCTTTTTTCTCTAGAAACCAGGAGATTGCGAGGACATTTGATAGAGGTTTTAAAAATAACTCAAGGATTTGATAACAGTGACTATTGACAGCTCTTCAGCTTTAACGTGAATGCCATTAGCAATCATGGGCGGAAGTTCGATCTCCCTCGTTACATTTGTACAACGTTGTTGACTTTTCTACCTATAATATCTGCAACTCTTGGAAAGGACTGCCAAAGGACGTGGTAAACAGTTCCTCTGTTGAGCAGTTCAAAAGTCGATTAAACGAGGTGCTACAAACATAGGGTACTAGTGAGAATCCCCGGTACCCCCTCGGTATGCGTTGTAAAACATTTTGAGGTACTGAGGTTCCTTAAAACTCTCTCTCTCTCTCTCTCTCTCTCTCTCTCTCTCTCTCTCTCTCTCTCTCTCTCTCTCTCTTTCTCTCTTCCTCTCTTTCTCCCACCCACTCACCTCACTCACTCAGAGATTCATTTCATCTTCATTTCTATTTTCTTTTCTTCTAAACTCTCTTTCTTTTGTTGCTCTTTTCCTCTCTGTTTTCTCGTTTATTCACTCTCCCTCTATCTACATTCTTTTCTTTCTCATTATATTTTCTCGTCCAAGGTTTTTTTTTTTTTTTTTTTTTTTTTTTTTTTTTTTTTTTTTTTTTTTTTTTTTTTTTTTTTTTTTTTTTTTTTTTTTTTTTACCTTCTATTCCACGTTTTCTATACACTTTCTTCCTCTTTCCCCCTTTTTCTCTTTCCTCGTCCTACCTAAATTCCTTATACAAACACATCAATTCTCCCAGCCCCTCTCATACTCGACAGGGTCGTTTTAGATTAATATGAAAACCAGGCTTGCCAACCCTTCAGAACTAATCCCATACTCCCGAATAACAAGTGATGCAGGCAAGGTCATCATATTAAGACAACAGGACAGGACTCGCAGCAATGGATTTTGATTGGACAATTTTAGATTTAAGAATGGAATAGACAAGAACTAGTTTACCAGTAGTGGTCAACGAATTAACTAGACTTGGTAACCATGTAGTGAGCGGTGAAAATATCGGTTGTTTTTTATGAGAACTTTATGGATGGGGAGGATAGGTGGTCGTTGATATGGAACTGCGTAGTGTAGGCCTTATGGTCTCTTGCAGTCTTCTATGGCTAAAAGCATAAATGAGAGAATAGGTGAAAAATTTTCTTTTTAATAGAATAGACAGTCACAGTTAATTTCAGTTTTCTGCTTGCTAAATCAGTCTTCTTATCAAGTTTAAAAGTCATGATTAGTGAAGTCACAACAGGAATAGGCGAGTTTGATGTAGATGTATGGAAGAAAGAAGGAGATTAGGAATTAATAAGCTGAGCTGTAAGGATTTACTTTCGTAGTCGTTTTAACGATCCCCAAAAGTGATAAAATCCTTACACTGAATGAGAATCCGACAAGAAATAATGGTCTCAAACTGTCAGGAAATATATTCAATTTGGAAGTGGGTAGAAACAACTTCGCCAACCGTGTAGTTAATGAATGGAATAAACTTCCTGCAGAGGCAGTGCAATGTAGTTCAGTTCGAAGCTTTAAGATTCGTTTAGATAAACATTTAAGCAAGATGCTGTAATGACGGCCATTTATTTGATATTATTTGATTATTTGTTTGCTATTATTTGTCTATTATTTGCTTGATTTCCATCTATTATTATTATTTGTCAGTTTATTATTATTTACTATTCACCTGTTTGTTTATCATTTAACTATACCTATCTACTATTTATTTTATTATAATTTATATTATCATAATTCTTATTTTATTTTATCTATTTTTTCATCATTTATATATATATTCTTTTTCGCATCCGACCTAGTTATGGACCAAAAAGTCTCCTGTCGGCATGCTCCGCCTTTGTAATTCTTTGTAATTCGTGTTTGGTACCATGACTCGTTAGGGGTTTAATGGATACTAATACCTTGTAAAATTATCCACAGCTGAACAGGTATCTTGAACCTATTCTTCAAAGGTTTATATTAACCAATTTCGCTTAACTAGAAAGGTTTTCAGCCTCATCTAGCTTTGCATTAGACACTTCAAAACCTCACTAATGCACACCACTTATTGTAGAATAAATCTTCATATCCTCATTACCAATAAGCTTCTTTGTTCCCTAAGAATTCGCAAAGCTCTTCATCGACTACGAAGTAAACAGATCTTCTTTCGTGAATACTAATCAGTGATACAGTTAAAATGTGATTACCATCTACAATTTTGTTTCGATATTTTGCTCACATAATTACAGAGACATGACAACAAATGCATGCAAACATAAGCATACACACACACACACACACACACACACACACACACGGAATGAGAGAAAGAGAGAGAGAGAGAGAGAGAGAGAGAGAGAGAGAGAAATCTTAGAAGCCCATGTTCTGTAATGCCATTGAGTAAAGTCGGCAATCAGATTACATAGAAAACGCGTTTACAACGAACCAAATATGGGTAGAATGGCACACCAAAGTTTCGTCGCGGCTTGAAATCACGTCAGGAAATGATTTATCTGTTTTATCTATTTATTTGTTTGTTTGTTTATTTATTTGTTTACTTGTTTGTTTATTTATTATTTGTTTATCCTTTTTTTTATGTATTTATTTTATTTTACTTATGTATTTATTTTATTTTATCTTTATTTTTTATTTTCATTTATTTGTTTCATTTTTTTCTATTTTATTCTACTTATTTTTATTTTCTATTTATTCATTTATTTGTTTATTTTTATCTATTTTTTCTTATTTTTCTATTCATTTGATTTGTTTTTTATTTTATTTTTACTTTTATTTATTTCATTTTATTTATTTATTTATTTATTTTTCATTCTATTTTATTTTATTTTTCATTTATTTATTTATTTCTGAAATTGGACATCTATGACACAAGTGGTAAAGGTGGGACTTATTTTCCAGAAACTCGTTTTGTAGCTTAATTCAGTCCAGTTGTCTTTTGAGATTTTGTCCCCGCCCAGCCGAAGCAGTGGTAAGAGACGTCGAAATCTGCAGATACTGGTACACAGATGAATATTGGAAATTTCTGTTCCACATTGAACAATGAGAAAAAAAAGTCTTCCGCAATTTTGAGCGATCAGATACACAGATCTTCATAACTACAGCGACTATCTAGCAAAGATCAAATGACCTTAAAACTCTTGGGAGACTTGTGTATTTGTGTCTGATCGACCCTTTCCCCCAGTGGCTGCGTGTCGCAACCCTCATCTAACGAAGGAGAAGTAGATAGTGGACATTGGCAACAAAGTGGTATTTTGATCTGAAACCTTCTGAGTTGTTCTTCTCCATTCTAGTGCTGTCATGCTATCCCCCAACGAAGGGAGTCTGTAAGACGGACGTCTTGAATGTTCATCTCCCTCCCGCTTGTCTTCCTTTCTTATCACCAACTCGACCTTAATCTTTAAGTAACCTCGAGTGGCTGGCATTCGGTGTCCAGACCAGGACCAAGACCTTTTTCTCAGTTTTGACTTTTTTCGCATTGGAGTCTTCTCCCTCTATTCGCCGAAGACGATCTTACACATTGTACGAGACAGGAAGACGTCCATTCTTCCTGAAGAGGCCTACGAGAGAGCAAGAGAGCAATTAATGATGATGATGAAAATGATGATAATGATGATGATAATGATGATGATAGTGATAGTGACGATGATGATGATGATAGTGATGACGGTGATGACGATGATGATGATTGTGATATGGTAATTATATATATATATATATATATATATATATATATATATATAAATATATATATATATATATATATATATATATATATATATATATGTGTGTGTGTGTGTGTGTGTGTGTGTGTGTGTGTGTGTGTGTGTGTGTGTGTGTGTGTGTGTGTGTGTGTGTGTGTGTGTGTGTGTGTGAGAGAGAGAGAGAGAGAGAGTGTGTGAGTGAGTGTGTGTGTGTGTGTGTGTGTGTGTGTGTGTGTGTGTGTGTGTGTGTGTGTGTGTGTGTGTGTGTGTGTGTGTGTGTGTGTGTTACCCTGATATGTTCTCCGTTTTCTCTCTATCTTATCACTCTCATAGCCCCTATTCTGTACATCTCTTCCAACACTTTTGTAGCCCTCCCTCCCTCACTCCCTCCCTCCCTCCCTCCCTCCCACTCTTCCTCCCTCCCTCCCACTCTTCCTCCCTCCCTCCCTCCCTCCCACCCACTTCTTCGTCACTTTCTAATTTTCATTCTCATTTATCCCATTCTCTTTTTTCATTCTTAATTTCCCTTCATCCCCTTTCCTTCTCTTTTGCAAATCCTTTTCATCTCTTTTTCCTTCCATCTTCCTGTTTTCCAAACCCTCCCCCACACAAGATGTCTTCCTCTTTCCATTCTTCTCTCTTCTGATGCCTTATCACCATATTAATCCTATATTTTCGCTCCCCCAGGCTCTCCTCATCTTTCTCCTCACCCACTTCCTCCTCACATACTTCCTCCTCCTCCTCCTCCTCTTCCTCTTCCTCCTCCTCTTCTTATCCTTCCTCTTCCTCCTCTTTCTCCTCCACTTCCCTATCATGTCCTCCCTCTTCCTTTCCTCTCCTCCTCCTCCTCCTCCACCACCTCCTCCATTCCCTCCTCCACCTCCTCCACCTCCTCCTTTCCCTCCTCCTCCTCTTCTTACCCTTCGTCTTCCTCCTCTCTCTCCTCTACTTCCTTATCATATCCTCCCTCTTCCTTTCTTCCTTTCATCCCCCGCCTCTTCCTCTTTGTCCTCTTCCTCCTCCTCCTCCACCACCTCCTCCATTCCCTCCTCCTCCTCCTCCACCTCCTCCTTTCCCTCCTCCTCCTCTTCTTACCCTTCGTCTTCCTCCTCTCTCTCCTCCACTTCCTTATCATATCCTCCCTCTTCCTTTCTTCCTTTCATCCCCCGCCTCTTCCTCTTTGTCCTCTTCCTCCTCCTCCTCCACCACCTCCTCCATTCCCTCCTCCTCCTCCTCCACCTCCTCCTTTCCCTCCTTCTCCTCTTCTTACCCTTCGTCTTCCTCCTCTCTCTCCTCCACTTCTTTATCATATCCTCCCTCTTCCTTTCTTCTTTTCATCCTCCTCTTTGTCCTCTTCCTCCTTTCCCTCCTTCTCCTCCTCTTTGTTTCTTCTTTCATCCTCTCCAATTCCCTCTTTGTCTACCTGTTCTCTTTATAGCATTTCCTCTTCCTTCTGCCCTTTATTCTTCTCTTTGTTTTCTTCTTTGTTGCGTCTTCTTGTGTCTGTATCAAGAGTATAGATATTATCATCATTATCGTCATAATGTCCATCGTCATTATCATCAACATTGATAAATTATATATCGTTCACGATATTGCTGTCATTATCACTATCACTCTCACTTTTACGATCGCCATCATTATCAGTATTAGTGTCACTATCACCATCACTGTCACTGTCACTGTCACCTTCACTATCACTCACTATCACTTTCATTATAATGGTCATTTTCATAATCATTATCAGTGACACAATCTTAAGTTCAGTCGTGTTATCATTTTCGATCTTGTTATATTTTTTCATTCGTAATTTGGTTTTCATTTATATTCGTTCTCATATTCGTTCTTAGTTTCGTTCTTGTTTTCGTTCTCGTTCTCGTACTCGTTCTCGTACTCGCTCTCGGTCTCGTTCTCGCTCTCTTTCTCGTCCTTGTTCTCGCTCTCTTTCTCTCTCTCGTTCTCTCTCTCGTCCTCGATCTCGTCCTTGTTCTCGCTTTCGTCCTTGTTCTCGCTCTCTTTCTCTTTCTCGTTCTCGATCTGGTACTGGCTCTCGTTCTCTTTCTCTTCTCGTCCTTGTTCTCGTTCTTTCTCTTTTTCGTCCTCGATCTCGTACTGGCTCTCGGTCTCGTTTTCTTTCTCGTCCTCGTTCTCGCTCTCGTTCTATTTCTCGTCCTTATTCTCGCTCTCTTTCTCGTTCTCGATCTCGTAATGGCTCTCGTTCTCGTTCTCGTCCTTGTTCTCGCTCTCTTCCTCGTTCTCGATCTCGCTCTCTTTCTCTTTCTCATCCTCGTTCTCATCCTCGTTCTCGTTCTCATTCTCATTCTCATCCTTATCCTCAATTTCTTTTTTATATTTTTCATTCCGCTCTTCATTCTCTTCCTTATTTTGTTTCTTACTCTCTTTTCTCTGTACTTATCTTATATTCATTCTCTCTTTCCTGTTTCTCTTTTCCTTATCTTCATTCTCTTCTTTATTTTGTTTCTTACTCTCTTTTCTCTCTACTTATAGTTTCTATACTCATATTCATTCTCTCTTTCCTGCTACTCTTTTCCTTATCTTTATCCTCTTCTTTCTTTTACTTTTTCTCCTTCTCCAACTCTTCCTTCTCCACCTCCTCCTCCTCTTCTTCTTCTTCCCCCCATTCCAGCTCTTCTCCTCTTCTTCTCCTTCCTCCTTCCTTTTTTTTTTCTTTTTCCTGATCATCTTAGTATCCTCCTCTTCCTCCTCCACCTCCATCACTTCTCTTCCTCCTCCAGTTGCTCATCTTCTCTCTGTATATTTTCTTCTTCCTCCTCCTCCTCCTCCTCAAAATCTCTTCACTTTTTATCTCATCTCTCCTACGTCTTCCTCTTCTTCCTCCTCTTCCTCCTCCTTCATCTCCCTTGTCCCTTCATCTCTCCACTTTTTCTTCTATTCTCCCTACCTCTTCCTCTTCTTCCTCCTCCTCCTTCATCTCCTTTGTCCCTTCATCTCTTCCCATTTTCTTCTGTTCTCCCTACCTCTTCCTCTTCTTCCTCCTCTTCCTCCTCCTTCATTTCCTTTGTCTTCTATTCTTTTTCTTTTCACTTTTCTTCCTCTTCTTCCCCTCCAATTAACTGTTCTTCACTTTAGCGTTTGTTTCTTTTATTTTCCTTCGAAATTGTTTCTCTCTTTTCTCCTCATTTTCTCGTCTTTATTTCCTCTCTTTTCCTCTCTCTCTCTCTCTCTCTCTCTCTCTCTCTCTCTCTCTCTCTCTCTCTCTCTCTCTCTCTCTCTCTCTCTCTCTCTCTCTCTCTCTCTCTCTGTCTATCTATCTGCCTGTCTGGCTGTTTGTCTGGCTGTCTTTCTGTCTGCCTGTCTATCTCTATCTCATTGTCTTTCGTTCGGTTTCTCTTCGAATTCTCCTCTTGTTTGTTTCTTTATTTTTTCTTTTCATGTATCTTTCAGTAATTCCCCAACACCAATACCTCTAATGCCCTTCATTTCGTCTCTCTTCCTTCCTTCCTTCCTTCCTTCCTTCCTTTCTTCTCC
>NC_134792.1:55208122-55225622 GCF_046742065.1 Oratosquilla oratoria | reverse complement strand
ATACAAATAAACTGGTAGAACAAAAGATATATAACAAGAGTTATTACTTACGTCTATAAGGAAAGTACAAATGATAGAGAGAGAGAAAGGTTTAAATACATAAACTGCTATCCGAGTTCCCATTACGGAGTCTGGCGGATCGTCTGAGTGGTGGGGGAGTGGGGGGTAGGAGGGGAGGGGGAGGGGGAGAGGGGACCTCAATGTAGCGATGTCTCAGGTTAGCGCTACTGTACAGTTTAATGCTGGACGTCATGTCCGACTGGATATTTATAGTGGGGGCAGAGTCCCTGATGTGGAATGCCTCCAAGAGTTTCAACCTTCTAGGGTCCTCACTGTACGCAATAATTTTGGTACATTGAACTAAGGTGTCTCTGTCAATATTTCTATTGTGATATTTTGAATAATGGTCCTTGATCGCTCCGTCCTGTTGGTGAAAGGTTAGTCTTCGGCTGAGAGTACATCTGGTGTGCCCGACGTATGTGGTATCGCGAGACGTGCAATTCTCGGCTGGACATTTGAATGAATACACCACGTTGGCTTTAGATGTAAAGTCAGCTCGACTATTACAGTTGTTTTTCATCACCATTGAACAGGTTCTAGGGTTACGATAGTATATAAGGACTCGGATCTCATGGTTCTCTTTAGTGGGGTGACAATTTTTCTTAATTATGTCCTTGATTGCTTTTTCATCCTTTTTGTAGGCATCACTGAAGGTGTTACGATAAAAAACGTTAATAAAATTAGGCTTATTGGCGCTTTGGTTGGACCCAAGTTCACACAGTAATTTATTGGTTATGCGGTCAAAATCACAGTTAGCATAACCATTATTGGTGAGCATTTGTCGTACATGCTGGAGTTCTGCATGTAGTGCTTCCCAGGACGAACATACTTTTATAGCTCTTCTGACGTATGCTCTAATAACACCTTTCTTATTGGATGCGGAAAATTTATTCACTAATAATAAGAAAGGTGTTATTAGAGCATACGTCAGAAGAGCTATAAAAGTATGTTCGTCCTGGGAAGCACTACATGCAGAACTCCAGCATGTACGACAAATGCTCACCAATAATGGTTATGCTAACTGTGATTTTGACCGCATAACCAATAAATTACTGTGTGAACTTGGGTCCAACCAAAGCGCCAATAAGCCTAATTTTATTAACGTTTTTTATCGTAACACCTTCAGTGATGCCTACAAAAAGGATGAAAAAGCAATCAAGGACATAATTAAGAAAAATTGTCACCCCACTAAAGAGAACCATGAGATCCGAGTCCTTATATACTATCGTAACCCTAGAACCTGTTCAATGGTGATGAAAAACAACTGTAATAGTCGAGCTGACTTTACATCTAAAGCCAACGTGGTGTATTCATTCAAATGTCCAGCCGAGAATTGCACGTCTCGCGATACCACATACGTCGGGCACACCAGATGTACTCTCAGCCGAAGACTAACCTTTCACCAACAGGACGGAGCGATCAAGGACCATTATTCAAAATATCACAATAGAAATATTGACAGAGACACCTTAGTTCAATGTACCAAAATTATTGCGTACAGTGAGGACCCTAGAAGGTTGAAACTCTTGGAGGCATTCCACATCAGGGACTCTGCCCCCACTATAAATATCCAGTCGGACATGACGTCCAGCATTAAACTGTACAGTAGCGCTAACCTGAGACATCGCTACATTGAGGTCCCCTCTCCCCCTCCCCCTCCCCTCCTACCCCCCACTCCCCCACCACTCAGACGATCCGCCAGACTCCGTAATGGGAACTCGGATAGCAGTTTATGTATTTAAACCTTTCTCTCTCTCTATCATTTGTACTTTCCTTATAGACGTAAGTAATAACTCTTGTTATATATCTTTTGTTCTACCAGTTTATTTGTATTTGTATTTTTGTAATTTATTTTGTAACTTATATGTACCAACATTTGTATTCATTATTGCAGAAATTATGTCAATCCTGATGATGTCTCTTTGAAGACGAAAGCTCGAGAATATTAAATGGAAAACTTTGGAGAACTTGTATCAGCTCACCCTACAACTGGAAAAAAGTTGATAAGACAAATAGAAAACATTAAGAAAAAGTTTAACAATTGTCAGAATGCTGTCGTATTTAATTCTACATGCATCAAAGAAAACCTGCTTCCTTACTTCACGAATATATATATATATATATATATATATATATATATATATATATATATATATATATATATATATATATATGAATGTATGTGTGCATACATACATGCATGTATGAATGTATATTAGTATTCAGTTCTACTTCCCGTTGGCGCATAAACTTTACAGAAGAGCTCTCTTCCATTTCGTCCTCCTCCTCCTCCTCCTCCTCCTCCTCCTTCCCCTCCTCCTTCCCCTCCTCCTCCTTCCCCTCCTCCTCCATCCCCTCCTCCTCCATCCCCTCCTCCTCCATCCCCTACTCCTCATGCTCCTCATCGTCATTTTCATTCTCACCTTACCTTCATCCTCATTCTTATCCCTGTCTTTCTACTCTTTGTCCTCCTACTCTTCCCCCTTGTCTTCCTCTTTGTCCTTATCCTCATCCTTACTTGAACCTTATCTTCATCCTCACCCTTGTCCTCTTATTCTTCATTTTTGTCCTCCTTCTCTTTATGCTCATCCCCATCATGCTTGTACATCTTTTTTGTGTCTTCCTTGTCCTCCTCCACCGTTCCTTGTCCTCCTTTTCCTTCTCCCCAATGTCACTTTCTTCACTGTCACTGTTGGTCTTGTGCTCTTATTTCTCCGCTCATCTGCTCTCTGTCCTCTTTTCCTCCTTGTTTTCACCCCTTGAGGACCAAGCAGCAAACTGCCGAGGCGCGATTAAAAGAAGGAAAAGAAACATACGAAGAAGAGGAAGAAGAGGAAGAGGAGAGAATTAAGGTAGAGAATGCGACACGGGCGGAATAGGATGAGGACCGGGAGAGGAAGATAAGGAGGAGGAGGAAGAGGAGGAGGAGGAAGAGGAGGAGGAAGAGGAAGAAGAGGAGAGGAGAGCAGAGACATACAAACATTAAGATTGAAAGATTTGGCAATATGAAGAATAAAACGAAGTGAAAGAATAGAGGGCGAAATGGAAATAGATATTAGAAAATGACGAAGGATATGAAGAGAAGGAGAAAGAAGAGAGAGGCGAGGATGAAATTCAGAAAGAGCGAGGGAGAGAGCGGAAGAGAGAGCGGAAAGAGGAAACAGAGATGAAGAATGAAAGCAGAAAGTGACTTCGGAGAATTCGGAAGAGAGAACCTTTCTGTGATATGAAGGAACGTCAGAAAAAGAGAAAATGAAATGGTAAATATGAACGAAAAGAGAGGAGACAAAAAGAGGATAGAGAGTAATAGAAAAAAGGAGTATACATATGTATGCACATCTATAAATGTTTGTATAAATGTATATATGCATGTATATGAATATGTATATGTATATGAATATATATATACATATATATGTATATGTGCTAATAAGAACACGGGCACGTGTGTTCGCCTATGCAAAGTAGACCACTTGGAAAAAGAAACTAACGAAGAAGAGCGCTTTCGTATATTACATATACGAAAGCGCTCTACTTCGTTAGTTTCTTTTTCCAAGTGGTCTACTTTTCATATGTATATGTATATGAACATGTGTATATACATATATATAAATATATTTATATAAATATATTCATATATATATATATATACGTGTGTGTGTGTGTGTGTGTGTGTGTGTGTGTGTGTGTGTGTGTGTGTGTGTGTGTGTGTGTGTGTGTGTGTGTGTGTGTGTGTGTGTGTGTGTACAAGAGAAATGGAAATTGCGAATGAGTATTAACTTGCAGGATAAATCAACTTGGAAAGAACATGAAGAGAAAATAAGAAGGAAAAGATAAAGAGGAGGAGGAGTAGGAGAAAAATGCCAGGAAAAGGAGGAGAAATGGAAGGCAAAAAAGAGGAAGAAAACATGGAGAACAAGTACGCTTTATTCTTCTTCTTTCTCTTTTCTTCCGGACTGAGATACCTAACAGGCTCAGAACCCAAACTCAAAGACATACGCCTTCCCTCCCCCCCCCTCCTCCTCATCCCTTTCCTTATACTTCTTCTACTTCTTTTCTTTTCTCCTCCCCATCCCACTCCTTATACTTCTTCAACTTCTTCTCTTTTCCCCGACCATCGCCCTTTTCTCCTCTCCACTTCATTTCAGCGTCTTCATCTTGCTTCCCCGTTTTCTTTATTGTCAAAATTTCGTTTACATTTGTTTTTGGTCTCCGCATCGTCCCTTTGTCCGTTTTTTTTTTTTTTTTTTTTTTTTTTTCCTTCTTTTTGGACACCATCCAAGTGACAAATGCGTTCGGAGCTGAGAGTAATAGAAAGCGTCAGAAGCAATGAATCGCAAATGGAGACAATATCTGACAGAGAGGATGTAAATAAAGAAAATCAAAATTAAATTTGGGGTCCAAACCAGACGAAGTAAGTATAACTAAGAGCAGAAGGAGGAGAGGGAGGAGGTGGAGGAGAGGAGGAGAAGGGCGAGCATGAAAGAGGACGGAGAGGAGAAGGAGGAGAAAAGAAGAAGGAAGAGGAGAAAGGGGTGGAAGAGGAAGGAGAAGAAGAGAAGTATGTGGTGCGAGAGGATGAAAAGGAGTTATGAAAATAAGACGACAATTCAGTCGAGACAAAGTATCTTTAAGAAGAGTAAAAACAGGAGGAAGAGGAGAAGGAGGAGGAGCAGAGGTAAAAGACAGACAGAGAGAGAAAGAGAGAAAGAGAGAGAGGATGGTGGAGTTGGAGCCCCAGGGTACGAAGATGACGCTGAGAATATGAAGGCTCGAGAGACAAGAACTGAACATTGAGACAACAGACAACAATGGAAGTATCACTGAAGAAAAGATGGGATGGAAGAATAGGGAAGAACAAGGGTGGGGGGAGGGTAGAGGAAGAAGGAAGGAATGGTGAAGGAAAAAGAGGGGAGGGGAGGTGAGGAAAATTTAAAGAGAGGAAAGGAGAGCTGAAGGAGAGGAGACAGGAGGAAAGAGAGGAGAGGGCGGTGGGGGGGAAGATTAAGGAGAGTAACGGAGGGAGGAGTAGACGAGGAGAGAGAGAGAGAGAGAGAGAGAGGAAAGTTTGGAAGGGAGAAGAAGGAAGAGGAGGTGGAGGGAGGGAGGGAAGGGGAGAGGATGGACGAGGAGGAAAGAGGGATAGAGAGACTGAAGAGAAGTTGGAGGATAAATGTGGGAATGGATTGCGAAGGAGGGGAGAGGAATGGAGAGAGCGAAAGGGGGGAAGAGGGACAAAAGGTTTGAAAGGAAACAGGCAATAGAGAGAGACAAGTGGCTTGAAACGAGGGTTAAAAAGAAGTGGATAGGAGTATAGTGAATGAGGAGAAGGAAGAGAAGGGGAATGGAGATGAAGAGAGGTGGAAAAGGAGACGATGGAGAATTAAAAAGTGTTCTGGGTTGGACTGAGTGGAAGATTTAGTGACTTAGTGTGATCAGAGGAGAATATGAAAAGACGAATAAAATCTAGACGAAAGGAAGATTTAGTGACTTAGTGTGATCAGAGGAGAATATGAAAAGACGAATAAAATCTAGACGAAAGGAAATAAATGGTCATAAAAGACGAGAAAATACGATAAATGCATAAGCAGGAAGGGAATGGACATGAATAGAATAGAAATAGAGATAGAAAATGGGGGTAAGAAAACGGCGGAGAGGTGTGATGTAACAAAAATTAGAGAAAGACGTGGAGGAGGGTGACGATAGAAAACGAGAAAAGAGGAAAAGGAATAATGAAGCCGAGTGGAAGGAAAAGAATTACAGAAGAGGAAGAAATGGCATGCAGGAAAATGGAAAATGATATCGAGAAAAGAATGGAGGAGGTGAACGATAAAGAACCGAGAGAAGAAACGCAGGTAGACGAAGGGAAAAGAAGAGAAGAATAAAAAGAGGAGGAGGAGGAGGAAGAGGAGGGGGGGAGGAAAAAGAGGAAGAGTACAGAGGAATGCATCAGGACAGCATACTGTCAGAGAAAGAGAGAAAGAGAGAAAGAGAGCGTCAGAGGGGGAGAGGGGAAGAAACGGAGGGCAAGAGAGCAAGAGAGAGAGACAGACAGATAGGCAGACAGGACACAGAGACAGATGAAGAGAGAGATATAAGGGAAGAGAAAAATATACACAAACACGCACATGTGTAATACATTGTGTGCGTGTGTGTGTGTGTGTGTGTGTGTGTGTGTGTGTGTGTGTGTGTGTGTGTGTGCGTGCGTGTAAAGTGGCAGAGATAGATACATGAAGGAGAAATATGACAGAGTGCAAGATAGTAACACCGATAGGGAGGAGAGAGAGTATGATGGGAAAATAAAGAAAAATGGACTGATACAAACATCGACAACCGTATAAAAGAAAGAGAACGAGTGGGACAAGGGTGAAGAAAAGGGATCAATTATGGAGAGAGAGAGAGAGAGAGAGAGAGAGAGAGAGAGAGAGAGAGAGAGGGAGGGAGAGAGAGAGAGAGAGAGAGAGAGAGAGAGAGAGAGGGGGGGGCAGAAAGAGAGCAGTGTACAAAACAGCAACACCAACGATAAAGACGAGTGATAAAATGAGAGAAAAAATAAACTGTTACAGACGTAGAGACGTAAAGAGAGATTGAAAGAGAGAAAGAGAGGAAGGCAAAGAATTGAACGAAGGTGAGAAGAAGAGAGGAGAGAGAAAAAGAGGAGGAAGATTAGAATGGCGAAGAGAGGACAAGATGCTGATGGAGGCAATTGTTGGGTGGGTGGGAAACGGAAGAGAGA
Source organism: Oratosquilla oratoria (assembly GCF_046742065.1). Lineage (NCBI taxonomy): Eukaryota > Metazoa > Arthropoda > Malacostraca > Stomatopoda > Squillidae > Oratosquilla > Oratosquilla oratoria. The sequence continues at coordinate 55,218,826 of NC_134792.1, read as the reverse complement.
AAGAGAGAAGAGGCAAAGAAGAGGAATAAAACACGGATAAAGAGGGATTAACTAAAACACACACACACACACACACACACACACACACACACACACACACACACACACACACACATACACGCGTCGCGCGAAATCAAAAGCTTGCATCTAGCTAGACAAAGGGGACGGCCGGATGGTTGGCTAAAAGGTGAGGATGGCTTGAACCAATACAGACATAGTTACACGCAGACATAGACACGCGCACACACCTTGCAGTCTTACACATGCACACAAGCACACACACATACACACACACACACACTGAAGAAGCAGAGAAAGTGGAAGATAAAACAGAAGGAAGGTCAATGGAGAACAAGGATGAGTGATAGAAAGGAGGAAGAGAGGAAGGGAGAAGAGGAGAGAGGAGGAAGAGGTTTGGGACGGCGGGGTGAGAGAGAATCTCCCACATAGCAAATGTGTCTAAGGAAAAGGAAAAAACGAAAAAAAATAGCAATAGGAAGGAGCAGAGTGAAAAAAGGTGTTTCAGTCCTACAGTTGGCATGCGCTCAGATCACGCCTGTCAGGGGCGTAAACCACACCGGATCTTTTCCCATTATTAACCCTTAAGCACTCGCCGCATAGGGCCCATAATTCCATCCTTTTGTCTCTCGTGGCTGCCCTTACAGCTGCGCCGGTGTCGTCGAGTCGATACGGTGGGGTTGGAGGTTGCCAAGGTACGATAATTTCCTATTTGCTGTGATCATATTTGACATTTTGCCCTTTCGATTTCTCAAAGTCAAAATTTCTACATTTGTCCATACACATAAAAGGTTATATTTTATTCACCCGCAGCCGTAAAATTACAAGATGTAATGGCATTAAATCTTCAGAAGAAGGAGGCTTTATTGTGTTTCTTATTGGGATAGAATACAGAATGGGAAAACCAGCGGGGACGGTTTGTCGGGCGTTGGGAAACTCAGGGCATGATCCTTCGAATCTAATATAAGATACAAAATTATCACTCAATAATAACTCGTCCCAAGCATTGATAAGGCATTTAATCGCGTAAATACTTATTTATTTTTCGTATACATATTTATCTATTCACCTGAATTCGCCTATTAACTTTGTGATAAATTAATTATGGAAATTGTGTAATAGGCTGCGATTAGAGTGGAGAGGTGGTGGAGGAGGTAAGAGAGTTGGCGGAGGACTGGAGGAAGATGAAGGCGAGGCGAAGGATATGAAGTGAAGAAAGAGGCGGCAAAGGAAAAAGAGCGACACGGAAAAGAGAGAAGTGGGAAGAAAGAGGAAAGAGAGTAGGAGATGATAGAGAGAAACAAAGGTGAAGGGAAAAAGGACAGAGAGAATGCCAGACATGAGAGAAAATGGGAAAGGAAAACGAAGAGAAAATGGGAGAAAAGGAGGAGAGAGGAAACTAGTAAGACCGAATGAGGACGCCCATAATGAGACAAAGGGGAAAGGTGAACAACAGCTAAAATGAGAGGAAAAATGGAGAAGACGAAGGAGTTAGCAGGTGGCCATATTTTATCAACAAGGCTTAACGCCAATTAATTTTATTCACCATAAAGGAAGGGAATCCTTACTATTTCAACTACTCAACTACGATGGCTTCCTACACTATCCATAATCGTCCGCAATGTCTGCTATCATTTTCAGAACTCATATATTGTCCACGATAATTGTCATTATATTTTGTCGATAATATCGATCATGTTTAAGCTGTGTGCTAATGACGTCAGAGGGCAGTCACATGACCAAAGGGTCGAGGGTGGTCGTTGTGACGTCATGGATGACGTCATCTTTGTTTTGGGTGACGTCAGAGTGATCTGCTCTGTTAAGGGCAAAGCCAAGGCCAAAGGCACTGAGAGGGGAAGGAGGAATGAGGGGAAGGAGGGATGAGGGGAGTGTTTTAGGAGGAGACGGAATGAGGACGCGCTGTGTGAGGGGAAACGGAAGGTAAGTTATGATAAGGGGATTGAGAAAACGAGAGGAAAAGAGAACAGGAGAAAATGAACTGAGATGAAGAGCAGGCTGAGGGCCAAAGAGAGGGGAAAGAGAGAAGAGAGGGGAATGAGAGAGAGAATGCCCTTAAGGCCATGGTGAAAGATAGGGATGCGAAGAGGAGAGGAAGATTATGCTAAAGAGGTTTGAAGGTGAAGGAGAGGAGGGGGAAAGAGAGAGAAAGAGAGTGGTTTGGAGAGGGGAATTAGGGAATTTTGAGTTATCTGCGTGAGGGGAAAGGCAAAGAGGGGAAAGTTTTTGAATAATGGAACGAGAATATATAGTCGTGTTAAATTTGGAAACAGATGTAAAGCGAGTGTTGGGTAAATGGAAAGACCGGATAACTGGTATAATCATTAGTTATTGTTGTTGTTGTCTTTCTTTTTGTTGTTGCTGTCGTTGTCGATGTCGTTGTCCTTGTCGTTGTCTTTGCTATTGTCGTTTGTTGAAGTTGTTGTTTTTGTTATTGTAGTTGTCGTTCTTGTTTTCGTTGTATGTTATTGTTTTTGTTGTCGTTGTTGTTGTTGCTGTTGTTGTCTTTGTCTTTGTTGTTGTTGTTGCTGTCGTTGTTAATGTCGTTGTCCTTGTGTCGTTGTCTTTGCTTTTGCCGTTGTTGCTGGTGTTGGCTTTGTTACAGTAGTTGTCGTTCTTGTTGTCGTCGTCTTTGTTATTGTTTTTGTTGTTGTTACGTCCAGTAACAGAGTACATTGATAACCCTCTCCTGTTCATGCGAAAGATCCTCCAACCCACATATGTTGTGTTCGTCCCGGTGCGAAATCCGAGAGACATCGAAGTCTGAGCAAACGAGACCAAAATTTGAGTGAAGGAAACCTTACTGAGAAAAAATCTTAGTATGAGTAATCCTTAAACGTCAAGGATTTCCTCTAAATTGGGCAAAATTGCCTTTCGTAAAACAGAATGATTATACAGGACGAGGAATGTACTCAGTGTGTTAAACTAAGAGTCTTCAGATATTTGAGAGGGGCACTGAGAAAATCAGAATGAACATGAGACGAAACTTTGAGCAAAGGGGAAAAAGATTAGATGAGAGGATGTTTGAGCAAAGGGAAAGTCTGAGTGAGAGCAAGTCAGAGGTGACTTGATACAGGTCTTTAAAATTCTAAAGGGAATTGACATCCAAAGTGACGAAATTTTCACAGTATATGAAAATCCGACAAGAAATAATGGTCTCAAACTGTCAGGAAATAGATTTAATTTGGAAGTGAGTAAAGCAACTTCGCCAGCCGTGTAGTTAATGAATGGAATAATCTTCCTACTGAGGGAGTGGAATGTAGTTCAGTTCGAGGCTTTAAGAGAAGAATTTTTGTGATAAAGGAAGATTTTAGCTAAGAGAGGTTGGGATAGTGGATGATTGAGAACGAGGTAGTTTGAGTGAAACTCAGCTGCGGTGAAGATTAACTTGAGGAACTGTTTGAGGACGACCTCGAGTGAGGAGCAAGAGGCTGAAAAGTTCATAGCGTTTGAGGTTCACACTCCACACTTTCAGGTCACCCTCAAACCAGCGCCTATACTGTATACTAGTTCGACACTAAACACCGTGACGTAATATCCAACGATGGGTTACTTTATTGTGTTCTTTCATTGACTTCTTTAAGTGTTTTTTTTATATTAATGTTTAATTTTTCTTCTGCACCTGACCTCCTTAAGAACCAAAAGGTCTCGTCTTGCTATGCTTTAAGGTAATTCATTGTGAATTTAGGTAGGTTCGAAAGGACGTTCGTCTTTTGTCTTTCATTTCCTTCAGTCTTAGAACCTATTTCTCAAATGGATAAATCCCACTGTGGTTATCCAGAGCCATAAAGTATTCGTGTTCCACAATTCTAAGGAGTTGAAAGGATTGATCACTCTATTTATAAATGTACCAAGAGCTTTTTCCCCCTTACAAGAGAGGTAGCCAAATCAAAGGCACGTACCTCCTCCCACCTATTCCACTCCCGTCCACCACCCTCTTCCCCCCCCCCTCTCATCTTAGCTCCTCATGGATGACGGGTCGTACCTGTATCACCTCCACTGCCCTGGGCAAAACCTCCCCAATCCCCCGAGCCATTTGACATGAAAGAGTCAACGTTGGATTGTTTTACATCGTTTGACATCTCCCCGGGAAATGTATTTCTTGGTATTATGAAGAAAATTAAGGTTGAAGGAAACAGGAGGTTTAAGTGGAAGATGAGGTTAAAAGTCGAGGCTAAGTTAGGTCAGAGGCTGAAGGGGAGTAAACCCTAACATCAAGTGAGGGGAAAGAATGAGAGAAGAGGGGAGTGTGACGTCACGAGGGGTAAAGGGGACTTGTCGAAGTTTGATGTCAACTGGAGAAATGCTCCTAAAGAGAGAAGGGGATAATGAGAGGGGAAAATTTAAGTCTGACGTCATGCTAATGAGAAAGAGGGGAGTTGAGGGGAAAAGAGTGTGACGTCACGACGCGCGATAGTGTGTGTGTGTGTGTGTGTGTGTGTGTGTGTGTGTGTGTGTGTGTGTGTGTGTGAGAGAGAGAGAGAGAGAGAGAGAGAGAGAGAGAGAGATGGAGAGATAGATATATATAGAGAGAAAGAGAGAGAGAGAGAAGAGAGATAAGAAAGAGATCAAAAAAGAGAGAAGGGGGAAGAAAGAGATTAGAAGAGAGAATGGAGGGTAGAAATTATAATATGAGAAAAGAAAACGAACGATAAAAGAAAAAGGGAAGGAAATGCGAAGTTAAAAGAGGACAAAGGAAAAAAGTGAGAAAGACGAGAGTAAAACAAAAACGAGATAAAGGAGAAGAAAAATGAAGCAAAAGAAACAACGATTCTGTGCGTACAGACAAAGGAGCACACAGAGTAACAGAGTTATGAATAATCACAGACATACAGACAAGTAGGCAGACGGGTGCACAGACAGAACAGTAAAGTAGTACAAACTAACATCGTGTTGGTCAAGTAGACAGATAACAAGACAGACAGACAGCCTGCCAGACAGACAGACACAGACATACAGACAGACAGATTAGTAGATAGGTTGAGAAGAGAGCTACAAACATGTAAACAGACAGATTATATTTTGTTGCCACTAAAGGTACATTTTCCTTAGTGCGATTAATTATTAGCCTACTACCACAGCCAATGACGGGTGACGCGCGTACTACTACCAGGCATCCTATTTGGGTAAGCGCGTTGGTTGTAGGCTCGGTTAATAAAATTATCAGCCTCGTACTTCGCAGATCGTTGCAAAACAGCCCCATTCATGAACAAAGAATTACTGCCTTAAATAATCGTTTGACGATCATCGTTGAGCCATGAATGATCATCGTTGTTTGATAATAAACGCACCTGGCAAAACGTTTCTCAAACAGATCTTCCGTCCTTGGAAACAATATGGCATCGAGGATGTGGAGATAGTAGAGGAAGAGTAGATAACAGAAGTTCAAGACGATAGGTATTCTTCTTTGAGTAAATGTTAGTCTCTAAGGATGAAAAAATTATTCGTAGCTCTTGTCCGTTGAAATATGTGGGAAACAGAAAATAGATAAGACAGAAGGCGATGAAAGACAGATTGATGAATAGAGACAGAGAGAGAAGCACACACACACACACACACACAGAGAGAGAGAGAGAGAGAGAGAGAGTTTAAAAGGTCCAGCGAGTCAAAAGAGAACATAAGGAAGAAAACAAGAACAACAGACGCCCTCCAGGCAAGACTAGTCGCTAAACAACACGTACACAAGGCGTTAACAATGGAAATGGCGAGAATCTCTGGCAGGAAGAGCAAAAAGAGGGAGAGGGAAGTAAGATTTAGGAAAAGCAGGATAGAGAGGACAAGAGAGAGTGAGGGAGGAGAGAAAGAAAACGAGTGATAGAAAGTTAGAAAATAAAAGAAGAAAATGTGGGTGAGGGAGAGTGAATGAAGTAAAGGAAAGATGATGGATCGAGAAAGAAAAGAAGGAGAGGACAGATGGTGTGGCATATTGAATTCGTGGAACGGAACAAAATAGTTACGAGAGAAACAAGAATTAACTGGCTTCTTTTACCGACGTAAATCAAGATATAAAATCCCCCGAACAATATGAGATAATGCAGCGAGATTGTATTTACAGTGTGAACAGTGTTCCTGATGAATCAGACAACTTAGAATAAGAGGGAATCGTGCCCAAAAAACTTGGACAATCTGCGTGACGTCATGTCGGTGACATCGGGGCAAGTCTGTCAACAGATAAAGCTAAAGTGTCGAAAGAAGAAACATGACTAGTACATTATGCTAGCCACTAACCCCATTATATAGAAGGTTTTCGTTGTTTTTTTATATTAAGTGAGGTGTTTATAATGCATCTAAAGGATAAGGTTGTAAAAGGGTTTTCTTCTTGTGTAAGAGTTTTGTCAAAGACTGTTTAGATACGAGTCGCAAGGATACTGGTAACTCCAGATAAATATTCTTCTGTTGTATTTTCCTACAGTATTTCCTCGAGCTGTCGTCAAGAAATCTTATTCAACTGAGATAATCTTCCTGCGCAGTGGAAGTATTAAACATACATCAAACAGTTTCATATTTAACCTTTTCGCTAAATTTAATCATTCCAGTATTTATATTAACGACCGCCAGCCAATTCTATTCAATTGAGAAGACAAAAAACATTAAGAAGGTTACTTATACAATATAAGCTTGAGAACTTAGTAAAACGACAATAGAAATGCCTCGAGTTTGGTCAAATGCATCTATTACTGGATCAGATTTCTCTTAATTTAGTGTTAAAGGTGACCTATTTGTATACTGTATATACGAGCCTATCTTAAGGAACTCAACCTTAGGAGGTCGACTGAGCCGAAGAGAGGTGAGGAGGCAGCGAGGAACCAGACGCACAAGTAAAAGAGTGACGAAGAGTTTTGGAAAATTGACTATGTTCACAGGAATAGGCTACATTCGCTGGGAAACTTAGTTGGAGTGGGGGAGAGGAGTGAAGAAGAGAGGGGAAGAGAAAGAGGGTGAGAATGGGAAGGACGGAAAAGGGGAAGAATGGAAAGAAAGAAAACGGAAAATGTGATCGGAAAGAGAGTAAGGAAAATGAGAGTCGGGAAGAGGTGAAAGAGAGGGGGAGGAGAATGGTTATGGAAGAGAGTTGGAGAAGAAGAGAACGTATGGGATAGACAAGAGCATTAAGAGAGATCAAGAGAGAGATAAAGTCAGTAACACTAGGAAAGAGAATAAAGGAGATAGTGAGAGGGACCAAAATGATGAGAGGCCAGTATCCTTGAGTATTTCTGAAAGTAAATGTATGAGAACTACTCTGTGGTAATTCTAGATTCCTTATATTCTCATGAGATGGTGGACAGAGTTGGGTATCAGTTAGAGGTTATTAGTTTAACATTTAATTATTTTAATGAACAAACCTATTTACAGGATATAAAAGTCCTTTAAATGAATGAAGTGGTAAAGAGACAAATTGTCAATCAATAAGACATTCTTAGTCCACTACTGAACATAGACCTCTCACAAGCATTTCTAGACATAGCACGAAAGCGCCACATAGCACGAAAGCGCCACATAGCACGAAAGCGCCATACAGCACGAAAGCACCACATAGCACGAAAGCGCCACATGTCACGAAAGCGCCACATAGCACGAAAGCGCCACATAGCACGAAAGCGCCACATAGCACGAAAGCGCCACATATCACGAAAGCGCCACATATCACGAAAGCGCCACATAGCACGAAAGCGCCACATGTCACGAAAGCGCCACATATCACGAAAGCGCCACACAGCACGAAAGCGCCAACTTCTGGTGTTTCACTCATGCAAGCTCCTCCACCTCGTCTCTCCACCTTCTGCCTAGTCTTCCACTTCCACATCTTCCGTACCGCGGCTTCAAGTCCGCAATGCATTTGCTCCACCTCCTGTCGTTTTTGAATGCCTTCCTTGCTCAATTCCATCTCCGTTTCCATAATATCTTTCACTCTAATCTCCTTTCTCACCCAATTTGCCCTCTTCGGATCTTTCAGCGCTATTTTCAGCATTGATTTCTCCTTTCCTCTCTGTGCAATCCCTTTTTCTTCCTCTCCTTTGTCAGTGACCAAGTCTCAACTCCATAGATCATAGCTAGCATTATACAGTAATTGTAAATGCTTACAAAACATATAGAGAGACAGCTCCTTATGACCCTCCTACATTTACCTTACATTTCTATCCAATTGTGATGCACCATCTCTTCTTATTTTCGTTATCTTTAGTTTTAGTGTCGTCGAGGCTTCAACTTCGTGCAATGTTTATTGTCGATTATAATTGCTTCACTTTGAACTTTCGTGATAAAAATTGTCGTGGTTTCACTCTTATGTATCTTCAAACCCACTCTGAGACTTTCCTTGTTCAGATCATTCAGCATATCTTGAAAGTCGGCTGCTGTTTCTGAAATGAGAAAAGGTCATCTGGAAACCTATGGTAGTTAAAATATTCCAAATTAATATTCAACTCTTTCCCTTCCCAATTCCTTTCCTTGAAAACCTCTTCCAAGCAACTTATAAATAGCGTGGGCGAAATTCCATTGCCTTGTCGTACTCCTTTCTCAATATATTTCTTGTTTTTTATCTTTGTTTTGTCGAATTACAACAGTACCTTTACAAAGTGTTCATTTGTACCCTGTATGCGTACAAAATTTAGTATTGGCATGTATTTTCAATGAGTCAAAGGCTTTTTTGTTATCAATAAAACCCAAACACAGAGATCTATGGTATTTTTGCCGTTTTCTCAATCTATTTATTGTCTACAGATTGTCTATAGCTATGTATCCTCTTCTAAATCCTGCCCGTATTCTTGGATGATTTCTATCTAAAACTTTGCTTAGTCTATTTGCAAGAATCTTTAAAAACATTTTATATCCATTTTATAAGAAAGTGCTCGGTATCTAATATTCGGTTTCCTTTCTTGTGAATTAGTCACTATAGCATTGCACTATGATTCATGACACTTTCCTGGTGTATAATCTGGATATATTGTTGAGTTAATCTACAATAAACTTAGATCGATATCCATCTCATTCATGTGCTTTTCCTTGCTTCATACTTTTTGTACCGAACACTGCTTTTTCATTTGTAGCTTTTAGTAAACTATTAATGTCTATACATGAATCTATGTACTGGAGTGTAGTATTGAAGGAGTAAATATTTTGCTAAAGTTCTTCTACTATCTTCATAATTCTCTCCATTTAATAATGCCCCAAATATCTATATTTCAAAAAAATAATTTGCTACTTTCTGAAATATAATGTACACACGACTTCTGTAACACTTTTACGTTTCCGAATAGTTCCCTCTACATGACCCTAGTTTCTCTTCCTTTACTTTGATCTCTGCCTTTTATTGATAAACTTGTTCAGATCAGTATTTTCTATATTGTCCCTCTTAATTTTAATCCGCACAGATTTTTCTTTTCTTTTTTTCTCCATTAGCCACTTCTTACTTATATTTTTTTCTATTATTTTATGAATTCTTCGTTGATTCCGTAGTGATTAAATGTCGAAGGTGACTTTGTTTTCTAAAAGCTTCAAATCTATTTCTAATTTTATCCAAAAATCCTTTTTGATCTTTTACCTTTGCAGGACTTATTTTCCTTTTGAAGACTATTTTACTTCTTTCAGATCTGAAACTGAGTTTATATATGCCACCTACTAATGTAGAATCACTTTCGATTTTTATTCTATTCGTAACTATAACATTACTAATTATGTTACTTTCATCTCATGATATAAAGTTTAAACAGAAGAAATACATATCCTGAGTGACGTTATCATAGTAATCAGTAGGTTGTTGTAACAATGTTGTGTAAATAGGTGAACAGGACGGATATACCTAATTCAACAACTCGGTAAGCAGTCAATCCTAGCTACTCCGAACAAGAATCGTGAGTGTAAATTTGAATGCCGTAGGTGTGATTTACTCTTTCGAATAACCTAGTTTACGATCTTTTTGGCTACCCCCCCATGTAGGGGGAAAAAGCCTTTGGTATATGTATGTATGTATGTACGATCAAGCAAGAACTGTCGTGAAATAGAAATCAACTGCCAACGAGTAAATGAGGAAAATCACGTAAGGACCTTATTGGTTCAACGTTTCGCTTATTCGAGTATCATGAGCTACTTGATGAAGTTCGAACAAGTAGAATGTTGTAAAAATAAAGACTTTGTCCACACAAGACGATTTTCCTGAAGAACTGACATAATGTGAGCCTTCACCGGAGATGATAATTTTCTTACAAGATCACAGGTTCCCATCATGGCTAGTGCTTTGGTGTGTGCGCCAAAAAGAAAACGGGATTATTGTGTCGACCTACCATGATAACATAATTGAATTCCATCTACTTAGGACTGAGATACTTGCTAATACTATAATTTAAAGCATGATTATGATATTACCGAACATTTCTTTAGGTTATGGTCCACCTCTCAAGTGAATAAAATCGCTTCTCGTCTACTAATATAGAATATATTAAGTATCTAAGATGAAAATCACAAGACTTATGCTTAAAATGAGCTGGAGGGATTGGAAGAAAGATGGAGAAGGGACACAAAGGAAACAGTGTAGCATCGTGATACGCAAAGTAATGACGAAAAAGGAAGGAAAGAAAAAGAAAGAAGTATAAGACAGAATAAAGAAAATCGTCACTAGATGCATCAGTTATTGTTGGTTGTGGTGAGTGATGAAGGTCGTGTTAAATGAACAGA
>NC_134792.1:55168122-55203122 GCF_046742065.1 Oratosquilla oratoria | reverse complement strand
TATCTTTCAGCATCTAGTTGGTTCTTAAATTCTTGTATGCTTGTGTAATATATTGTAGTGGTTATTGTACTCATTTGTTCCTAATATATTTATAGAAATAAAGGAGACATATAATAAGAATTGTTCTCTTAAGTTCAAAGTAATTTTTTTTTGAACATATAGAAAACCACGAGGGATTTTATGTCGTCCTTGGATTTTTTTAATATGTATCAGGAAAAAACCGGTTAAGCCAGCGTCACATTTTCAAGGCTTTCGTCAAATGTTGTGAATCTAGAAAGCTGGAAGACGACTTAGCTCACAGTATTCTAGAGTTCCCTATGGACGATTCTAGAATGTGTCTAATATTCGTTTAACTTCTCTTAATTCGTCATTCAGCTTTGAGATAAATGACACAAATGTAATTCGACATTTGGAGATTCGAGAAATAAAATATTGTAAACGAAGTCTCGATGGCTGAGCGGGTTAGAGCGTCGTTGCTGGCGGCGAAGGTCGAGGGGTGGCGGTTCGAATTCTGCCACCGGTGAAGTTGAACCAAGGGCATGGTTCATTAAATTACACGCTACAAAGTCCTCTGTGGGGGGCACCGTCCTAGCCTTCCGATAGGAGGGAGTTTGTGACGTTAAACCATATCATCATCATCATCATCATCATCATCATCATCATCATCATCATCATCATCATCATCATCATCATCATCATCACCATCACCATCATCATCTTCATCATCAAACTACAGTAAGTCGTTTATACACAAACGAATTCACTTGAGTCGTGTATGTATTTGTTTTATTTATTTATCTAATTATCATTTTTATTAGTTTTTTTTTATCATGATTGTATTTTTTTCGCATCCGACCTAGTTATGGACCAAAAGGTCTCCTGTCAGCATGCTCCGCCTTTTGTAATCCTTTGTACGCGTGTCAGGGTCTTTATGCATTACATTATCACATGCATTACTAACTAATATGTACACAGAGGGAAAAGAAATATTAATCTATATATTTTTCAATATAAGACTATTCTACACCGTGGGGTATAACTCTTTTGACTTCTCCCTCCAAGTGTATAAAATTATTTTTGTTGATTTTGTTTGATATTTAGGAGAAATACTATATTACTCATCTGATCATTTCTTTAATTCTTCTTGCTTGAAATATATTCATCTAGTGTGAAAACCGGGGTCAATTAAGCACAGAAATGTTTAGATTTGCTTAATTGACGGATAATGCCCTCAACTTCAGACGCTGAAAACGAACACAACTTACGAAATATTCGTAGACTGAGTACCTAGTATTCAAAGGGAACAATCAGTGTTATATTAAGAATTACTTGGCCACAAGGGATGAAAAAAAAATCTAAGTTTTTTTTTTTTTTTTTTTTTTTTTTTTTTTTTTTTTTTTTTTTTTTGCATTGCTAAAATTTTTTTTTCTTTTTTTTGTTTATACAAATTAATTTTTTGGCCTTTATTTTTTACATTTTTTTTTTTTTTTTTTTTTTTTTTTTTTTTTTTTTATGATTAAGTGGTGTATTCTTCTGGGCAACTTAGTCACACACTTCATAGTTAATTAGTTCCATTACCTTTCATAATATGAACATTTTAAACTCGCCCCTTACGCCGTGTCCACACTTGTTGCATTTCCACGTATCGTATCATCTTTGCGTACCACCTAGTGATACGATACGGTGCAACAGGGTATTGTACCCACTTGTTGCGTATCCGTATACAGCAGGCGGATACGCAACAAGTGGGTACAATACCTTGTTGCACCGTATCGTATCACTAGGTGGTACGCAAAGATGATACGATACGTGGAAATGCAACAAGTGTGGACCCGGCTTTAGACAATTGTGTACTGTTGTATTGCAAGTGTCGTCAGTATCATCTCAAATAACTCGCTGTGACTTACAAATTAAGGATACGATCATTCTTTCCGACATTTCTGTCCGGTGTTTGTTTTCTCTTCTCTAATCCTCCGACTGTGGGTAAACAATTCTCATTTTAACAAATGTGCTACGACATTATATTATGATATATATATATATATACATATATATATATATACATATGTATATATATATATGTATATATATGTATGTTTTATTCTTCCTTCTACCCCTTCCATCTTCATGCTATCTTTTTCTCCTCCTCTAGCTCCTCTCCCTCTTCCTTTTCCTCTATTATCTATTCCATCTCCTCCTCCTCTATCTCCTCTTCCTCTGTTATCTCTTCCTCCATCTCCTCCTATATCTCTTCTTCCTCCTCCTCTTCCTCTGTTATCTCTTCCTCCATCTCCTCCTCCTGTATCTCCTCTTCCTCCTCCTCTTCCTCTGTTATCTTCCTCCATCTCCTCTTTCTCTTTTATTTCCTTGTCTCTACCCTTTCTTTTATTTCTGTTTGCCCTCCCCCGTGTACTACTTTTCCTGTTATGTGACCGCCCTCCATCTTCCTCCTCTTCCTCCTCTTTCTCTGTCTATCCACCCTCCTCCTCCTCTCCTCCATTATATCCATTCCCGTCACCGTGCTTCGCAGACCTCCTCATTTACCTCTCGGAGGAGGAGGAGGAGGAGGAGGAGAAAGGGAGGAAGGCGGAACGTGGGGGAGGGAAAGAGAGGAAGGAAGAGAGGAGGATGGAGGAATGGAGTCCTCTGTTTACTTCCATTTCGTTTTCCTCCTCCCAGCTTTGGGATTCTTACGCCGAGTCGTCGTTTTGTAGCCCCTACCGTTTACAACGATTCTTTCTTTAAGTTATTTTCCTTCTTTCTTTTCCCTGTTACCTTTCGAAAGAAGTATTTGACTTTATTGTCCGAATGAAGAGATAGAAATGAGGATTCTAGAGATGCGAAATGTAGATAGTAGGAAACGAGAATTTGAGAATAAAGATTAAGATAGAGATAGGAGGTATAACTAAACGCTGAGAGGAACATAAGAATTTATTGCAACAGAAACCAAATGGTATGTGTAGTTACATTCAGAGCTGGAGAACAAATAACACTTTAGTCAAACATCAACCTGAATTAGCAGAAAAAGTGGAAACAGAATGAGCTTAGGATATGTAGTGGCGGATAGATCACTGAAAGAAAATTGATGGATGTGACTGTTCTGGAAGAGTAGATGGGTTGTTCGTGGTTATGAAATAATAGAGAAAAAAGCTAGAGTTGTGGAGAAAGCAAATTGCATACCGAAAGGCAATACAAAAATAAATAAATAAATAAATAGGTAAAATAAAAAAAGAGGCGATTAAGATGAGAAAATGAAAATGAGATAATTAGAACTATGGAGAACAATCAAGAAAGAGTTTGTGTGTGTGTGTGTGTGTGTGTGTGTGTGTGTGTGTGTGTGTGTGTGTGTGTGTGTGTGTGTGTGTGTGTGTGTTTGTGTTTGTTTGTGTTTGTTTGTGTATGTGTGTGTGTGTGTGTGTGTGTTTGCCTGTGTGTGGTCGTGTGTTTGCGCGTGTGTGTGTGTGTGTGTGTGTGTGTGTGTGTGTGTGTGTGTATGTGTGTGTATGCATGTGTGTGTGTATGTGAATATGTGTGACTTTGCGTGCATGTATGTATATATCTGTCTTTATAAACGTTTCTGCCTATGAGTCCATCATCTTCACCAATCCAACACAAAGAACACTGTGCACTTAGGCTATCGCAAGAAACTCATTGAAATACCTTCGAGAACAGGAGGGCCTCTCTTATGTAATAGAAAATGAGAAGAAATAAGTAATTGGGAGTTTCAGGAAGAGTTAGGGAAGAAGGAGGAGGACGCGAATGAGGAAGAGAAATAGAAAGAAGAGGACTAGAGGAAGAGAAGGAGGAGGAGGAAGAGGAGGAGGAGGAGGACAAGGAAAATGAGAAGGTGGAAGGAGAAGGAGGAGTGAATATGGAAAGATTAGATGGAGAGGAAGACGAAGGAGGTAATGTAGGTTGAAAGAAAAGAAGAAATAAAAGCATGAGAAGAAGAAAGGTGGGCGGAAGAAGAAGAAGAACAAGAAGACGAAGAAGAAGACGAAGAAGAAGACGAAGAAGAAGACGAAGAAGAAGAAGACGAAGAAGAAGAAGACGAAGAAGAAGAAGAAGACAAAGAAGAAGAAGACGAAGAAGAAGACGAAGAAGAAGAAGAAGACAAATAAGAAGACAAAGAAGAAGACAGAAGAAGAAGACAAAGAAGAAGACAAAGAAGAAGACAAAGAAGAAGAAGACAAAGAAGAAGAAGACAAAGAAGAAGAAGACGAAGAAGAAGAAGAAGAAGAATGAGAAACCAACAGAAAAAAGAACTAAGAAACGAAAATGGGAAATGTAATACATGAGCGAAAGGATCAGAGGATGTTAGGGTCCATTGAGGCGGGCGATGTGAAAAGTGTTGACGAAGGAATCAGGGGTGAAGGAGGTGAAGGAGTGAAGGAGTGAGGGAGGAAGGGAGGGAGGGAGGAAGGAAGGAGATTTACGCAGGCAAAGACCTTTGGGACCAACTTAAGTTACCTGACTAGGACGAGACGTAGCAGGAAGAAATGTGGGTTCTCCCCTCATTTCAGAGCACCCAAACCATTGGGCCTGTCATGAACTTCTCTCGAAGAATAATGAGTTGCGTGACTAACTTACTCGAATTCTACAACACAGTTGTCTCGAATTATGACAAAAGAAACAATATAGATTTAATATATCTAGACTTTGCAAAAGCTTTTGATACCGTCCCACACGAAAGACTACTTACTAAATTAGCTTTGCATGGAATAAGTGGTAGCCTATTAGGTTGGACTAGTAATTGGTTGAAAGGTCGAAAACAGAGAGTTGTTTTAAATGGAAAAACTTCTGGATGGAAGAGTGTTGCAAGTGGAGTTCCTCAGGGTTCCGTTCTTGGGCCACTTCTATTCATAGTATATATAAATGATATAGACCATGGACTAAAATCTACTGTTTCCAAATTTGCTGATGATACAAAACTGTGCGGAGTGGCAAATGATCACTCAAACCAATTAGATATTCAAGAAGATTTAGATAAATTACAGCAATGGTCTGAAAAGTGGCTAATGAAATTTAACACAAGTAAATGCAAGGTAATGCACATAGGTAAAAATAACAGTAAGTACGATTACAAGTTATTTGGAAATTCGTTAACAAAAGTGGATAGTGAAAAAGATCTCGGCGTAATTATCAGTAACGACCTCAAATCATCCAAGCAGTGTATTTCAGCCTCTGAGAAAGCAAATAAGATTCTGGGATTGATTGCGCGATCTTTTGATTTCAAAAGTCCATCACTCATTAACAAGCTATATAAATCGTTAGTTCGTCCACATTTGGAATATGCTGTTTCCGTATGGTCACCGAATCTCATTAAAGACATTGACAGACTGGAAAAAGTACAACGGCGAGCCACAAAACTGATTCCAAATATCAAAAATAAATCATACGAAAATCGACTTAAGCACATGAATCTGTTTTCCCTAAAAAAGCGTAGACTCAGAGGTGACTTGATACAGGTCTTTAAGATTTTAAAGGGAATTGACAACATCAAAAGTGACAAAATTTTCACATTGAATGAGAATCAGACAAGAAACAATGGTCTCAAACTGTCCGGAAATAGATTCAATTTGGAGGTGGGTAGAAGCAACTTTGCCAACCGTGTAGTTGGTGAGTGGAATAAACTTCCTGCACAGGTAGTGCAATGTGGTTCAGTTCGAAGCTTTAAGAATCATTTAGATAAATACTTAAGTAAGATGCTGTAATTATTATAATTTATGTTATATTATTTGTTTTTGTTTTGTTATAATTTGTCTGTCTGATTTTCATTTATTATTAGTTATATGTCAATTTATTATCATTTACTATTTACCTGTTTGTTTGTTATTCAACTATACCAATGCATTTATTTATGTATTTTAATTGTTATTTACATTGTTATAGTTTTAATTTATTATTAATATGATTTTTTTTTTTTTTTTTTTTTTTTTTGTGCATCCGACCTAGATATGGATCAAAAGGTCTCCTGTCGGCATGCTTTGCCTTTGTAATCCTTTGTAAATATATATATATTGTCAGTATATTTGGGCAGTAGTTTTTCTCTAATGCATGTATCATTAAAAGTGATGGCTGTGCATTAATTATTTTTTAAAGGTATTTTCCATATACCTTATTATGGATTTGTGTTCCTTAGGAAGGAAATTTATGACTTGGCTGTATGTAGTCATATTGGCTAATATGACTTCATACAGCCAAGTCATAAATTTACTTACTAAGGAACACAAATACATAATAAGGTTTTTGGAAAATACCTTCAAGAAAATTATTAATGCAAAACTAGCCATCACTTTTAATGAAATATGTATATATGTATATATATATATATATATATATATATAATATATATATATATATGTATATATATATATTCACAAAACCAAAATGTAGTTGCACATTTGTAAAATGTTTAGATATAGACCAGTGTCGGAGAAACAAAGCAAAAGAATCAGACGATCTGTATATTTCGACCACAATTCTTCTGCCGAAGAGGACCACAGTTGTGGTCGAAAAATACAGAACTTCTGTTTCTTTTGCATTGTTTCTCCGACAGTGGGTTATATTTAAACATATACATACATATATATATATATATATATATATATATATATGTATATATATATGCAAGGTAGACCACGAAGAAAAACTATTAAAGCAGAGCGCTTTCGTGTGTTCACATCTTCAGTGCAAATAATATTTGCACTGAAGATTTGAATACACGAAAGCGCTCTGCTTTAATAATGGTCAACCTTGCATTTTCAAGAACACACGCTTCCAGTGTTTTTCCTGCGCACACACACACACACACACACGCAAACACACACACACACACACACACACCTCTCATGGCGCTGTGGTTAGAGCTCTGGCCTGCCACTACGGAGGTCCGGGTTCGACTCTCGCCCGGGGCTGAAATAATATCAGTATCACAGCGCTGAGGGGTGTTACTCCAACTCTCGTGGGCGGGGAGTTGGGGGTGTGTGTGTGTGTGCAAGGTCATAGCATTACCCATAGATCGGACCTACGAGCTCTGAGCTCTCTTCCAGGAGGGAAATAGCTGTCGATCACGAGTCCAACACGTGATCCAAAGACCAAGTGAATACACATATATATATATATATATATATATATATATATATATACAATAAACTTATATATCACTGTGTATACAAACGTACAAAATATATAACTAATCACTGACTTCTTCGTAACTACGAAAATGTAATTCCTCCAGGTTTGTCATCATAATCTACGGGTGACTGGAAAGCGACACTGGCAGTGGGTAAACCACACCGCTACTAAAAAGCTCACGCGAAAGAAATACCGTCGCAGCAACCAGAAAAAGGAATAATTAAGGTGTGCGTGATTCACCATGGTCTTGGATCACGTGTTGGACTCGTGATCGACAGCTATTTCCCTCCCGGAGGAGATCTCATAGCTCATATATGACCGATCTATGGGTAATGCTGTGACCTTACACGCACGCACACACACACACACACACACACACACACACACACACACACACACACACACACACACACACACACACACACACACACACACACACACACACACACACACACAACTCCCCGCCCACGAGAGTTGGAGTAACGACTCGCAGCGCAGCGATATTGAAATAATTTCAGCCCTGGGCGGGATTCGAACCCGGTCCACTGTAGTTGCAGCCGGGAACTCTACCACCGCGCCATCAAGTGTGTGTGTATTCACCTCACCTCGGATCTATTTTTTATTTTTTATTATCTTTTATTTATTTATTTATTATTTATTTATTTATTTATCTATTCATTCATTTATTTATTTTATTTATCTATTTATGTATTTATTTATTTATTTATGTATATTTTTTTTTTTTTTTTTTTTTTAGGAAAGTAGGAATGATTGTCAGCGTCGACCGTTGAGAGTTCGTGTCG
Organism: Oratosquilla oratoria; assembly: GCF_046742065.1. NCBI lineage: Eukaryota > Metazoa > Arthropoda > Malacostraca > Stomatopoda > Squillidae > Oratosquilla > Oratosquilla oratoria. The sequence goes on along the minus strand of NC_134792.1, from coordinate 55,195,182 downwards.
AGTAAAAAAACGACTTCGGTTACAATATTTGAATTTTCAAATCTCCAAATATCAAATTATCTTTCCGCCATATATAGCAAATCTGAACGGTGAACTGAGGTTGTAAACCTAGACGGATATTAGACATAATGTTAGAAATGTTCTTAGAGAAGTCTAGATTTCTGTAAGCGAAGTCATATTCTAGTAACTCAGTTGGTGGTTGGAGGTAGGATGTCGGAGGAAAATTTGCCCAATGTGATATCCCCCTTTAGGGAAGGTGGAAAAGTTGAGGATTGTTTGTATGGGGAAAGGAGAAGGGATGGAAGGTGTAGGGACGAAGAGATTGCTTGTATATGGTGAGGGGGAAAAGGGGGGGGATGGAGATGTCGTCGGGGGAAATTTTGTATAGGGGGGAGGAGGGGAGCGGATGTAGAGGGAGTAAATGAAGAGAGATTTCCAAGTGTGACCATTGTTGGGAACTTCGGGAACGCCAGTGGGATCGCTGTTTGGGAGCAACCGTGCAACAGGATACAGGCAAGGATTCAAGGCTGTCGAATCGGGGAAGGACCAGAACCACTTCGAGAAGTGAGAACGACAGTCTAAGAAGCCTTCGGTGCCAATTCCAGAAGAGAAGAAAAGAGTTCTGCGGGGTGGGGAGTCCGGAACCCGCTTGGAATCCAGATTATGGAAAGCTGAGGAACTGAGAAGCCCCCGGTGGAAGTTCCAGAAGAAGAGAAGAGAAGAGTTCTGCGGGGTGGGGAGTCCGGAACCCTCCTGGAATCCAAATTATGGAAAGCTGAGGGACTGAGAAGCCCCCAGTGCCACTTCCAGAAGAGAAGAGTTCTGCTGGGTGTGGAGTTCGGAAGCCGCCTGGAATCCAGATTATGGAAAGCTGAGGAACTGAGACACGGACCATCTTTGGAAGAAGTGTGGCAAAACAGTGACGCAAGGACCTCAATAGAGGAGAATGACGCGAGGTACGCGTGACGCCCCCGGGCAAGGAAAATCGAAAGATTAATTTCACGAGGACAAGACCTCACCGGGGTCGACTCGGAGACGATGAGGTGAAAATGCGACAGAAAACGGTGGCGTCTGACGGAGGACCAGGGGAGAGGAACGGCGAGATCACGATACATATACATTCGGAAGTTCAAAGCGTCAAAGTTAGAAAGGACTGGCAACAGTATTTACTAAGGGTAACTTCCCACACCGTAAGAGGTCAAAGGTCAGAGATCTACTCTACTACAAATGTCATGCCCTTAGGTCTTCAGCTCACTTGGCGTCAGATATGATGCTACAAAGGTCATAAAGGTCACACTATTAATCCCCTTTTGCTAGCAAAGGAGAAGTCAAGCGGTGTTAAGTGCCTTAGTTCTAACAAGGATAAAAAGGTCATTGAAACTGAAAGGTGGTAATCGAGATTAAATCTTTTTATTCCCGAAAGGTCACGTGATGTTGAATGAAATACCTTGGCGGCTGCTGAATTACAAAGGACATTGACATTTTATACAGATAAGGTTGTTTTATTAAGGTCAAGGAGTTGTAACTTTGAAATTTTGGTTGTTCTGTTAAGGTCAAGAGGTTATTCTACCAAGGGTTCTACCAAGGTCACGGGGGTTCTACCAAGTTCAGGGGTTCTACCAAGGTCATGGGGTTGTTCTGCCAAGGCCAAGGGATTGTTCTGCCAAGGTCTGGGGGTTCTACGAAGGTCAAGGGGTCGATCCACCAAGGTTAAGTTGTTCTACTAAAGTTAAAGGGATGTTCTACCAAGATCAAGAGGTTGTTTTACTAATATGAAGGAGATGTACCAAGGTCAAGAAAGGGGTTCCACCAAGATGAAGAGGTTTTGTATATATATATATATATATATATATATATATATATATATATATATATATATATATATATTATATATATATATATATATATATATATAATATATATATACATATATATAAACAAGCGAAAAATTAACAGAAGAAAGATGTGCAAACAGGACAGACATTGCTTGATTATGTGTCCATAAATTTGATGCCCTTTTGCACTTGTGATCATTCATTTCCCTCATTTGTACATTTTGGCCTCCGCCTTCGCGCAGGCTGGAACACTTTCCCTTCTCCTATCCCCGTCCCCGCCTTTTTAAACTTTTTTTTCTGTATTTATATATTTATTTACACTATTATTGTTTGTTTTGTTTTGGTTTAATCTTTGTTGCATTTTTCTTTGTGTCACATTTTTGCTCATTAAATTATGTACGATTGTATATATGTCATGGGCCGTGACATGAGGGATCGTATGAGTTTGTGTTCAAATCATGTATCCATCATATCTCTGAAGGCGATTCTTGGACAGGAATCGAAACGTTGGGCACAATAAACCCTTCAGTTAAAGTCTGGTGTTTAAACTCTTTCCTGAGATATATATATATATATATGTATATATGTATATGTATATATGTATATATGTGTATATGTATATATATATAATATATATATATACAGCATCAAGATCTTGAGCGGGTTGCTTGTTTACTAATTTTCTATTTGGTCGTCTGCTTCTATATCGATTCATTTCTTCCGTTTCATTCTTTTTTTTCTATTTTCAATAACTTGCTGTTGTGACACATTGGATTCTGTGTCTCTTCTCACATGGATTCGAATCCAATAGCTAACAATGGCTGATCCCTTCCATGGATGTCCAAGTACATAGGGCCAAGGTTGCATGAAGATTCCTCTAAGCATAAGGTCTCATATCCACAGAATTTTTTTATTTTTTTTTTAAATTATTTTCTTAATCTATTCACCTATTTTCTGCCAGCTTGATTTCCCTGCTGCACATTCTGCGTATTGAATAAATCGCGACGGTTAATTTTGGAAAACGTTCCGAATCATTTTCGGAAATTTGAAATATGAACGACACAGTGGAGGGACGTCGAAAGGCGATTTTGTTGGCAGTGAGTTCACCATGTTGCATGCAAGGAAGTGTGGTGCCTGCAACCGAGGTATTGTTGCATGCAACACAGATGACCAAGCTCGTAAGGACAAGCCAATGTGAAGATTAAAAAAGATACAAAGTAGTCTTGTGCAGGGCAAACGTTGCATTGTTGCAAAGAGAAACAAAGATCTGTTCCAAAAGGGGCCAGAGTGCTACAAGGGGACCTCAGTTCTGTTCCAAGAGACGGAATGAGGATATACTCATGTTGCCGGGAATGCAGCAATGTTGCAGGGAGCAATTGCATCATTACGGTGCTACATTCGTATAACGGTATCATTGTTGCAGGAAATACAAGGAGCTCTGTTGCATGATCAATAGTGGTACAATGTTGCAAAGAAACGGAGGCAACTTTGCTGCAACATACGACCATGTTGTGCCGTGTCACTCCTGAAGTAAAGAAAATTACCCCATACTCACCAAAGTAAAATCTATAAGCTATGCCACAGACTTGAATAAGTTTATAGAGAATGTCCTAATATCTACTCAAGCCCGAATACCAACTCTAAACTATATGTATAATCACCTGACGTAACATTGGAAAAAAAATCACAAGTCTTCCACATTCAGGAGATAGTAAATATAATTTTAATTTCTTCCACGAAAAGCCGCAACAAAGCTTAGTTGGGCTAACCCCGTATGGATATTGACTACTTAGGTATGACGCAGATTGGGGAACTGAGAACCAGAATCGCACAATTTTTTTTTTTTTTTTTTTTTTTTTTTTACCAACAGAAAGGCTAACGAATGGAATAGACTTGATAACAAAGTAGTGAGCCCCGAAACAATTAATTGTTTTAGAAAGATTAGATAATTATATGGATAGGGATGAAACGTGGTAAGGGACATGGAACTGCCTAGTGTAGGCCTTATGGCCTCTTGCCCTCGAAGTAACGTTGTCCAATAGCAGTGCTGTTTATAACCGATGACAGGTAATTTCATTCTTCCAAGGGTCAGACTCGATAAATGATCATTTGATCCATCGCACAACCCTAAGCCCAAAAGATGAATCGAAGACGTCTCAAGTCTTTAGTGACGCGGGTCAACTAAGAATGAATAAAATCGTCTGACGCCACCCAGAAGAGTCCATGAACCCACTGGGCAATTAGAGCTAAGACCATCTTCATAATATCTTCATCCCCGAAAGACATCCTAGAGAGAATGACATGAAACGACGTCACCGAAAACATAATTCTAGAACTCCCGTGTTGTAGATGTTGGTCGGACATTTGAGATGTTGCGCGGACATTTGAGATGTTGCTCGGACATCTACCACACTGCATCCAGAGCTAGCGTTGTTCCAGATGCTACAGTCTTTTGCAAGGCCGTCGAAAAAGTTGACGGTGCTGTGGAGTGGCCGGAAAGTCAATATTGTGGTGAACGAACATTCTACAGTTGCAAGCTGCAACATGACAATGCTGCAAGAACTAAAAACTCAAAATAACGGAGGACAATACTGAGGGAAGGAAAGTGGCAGAAAGGTGGAAGAGGAAGAGGAGGAAGGAGAATGAAGAAAGTAGGAAAGGAAAAGAAGAAGAATAGTAAAGCACTAAAAACCTGGAACACTAACGTGCCCGATACGATATGAAGACTTATGAAGACTAAATACTTAAAACAAAAATTAATATCCTATGGTTATGAAATATATAATTACAGCTTCTGTTACGTAAAGTGTAATATATTTATCTATACGTCAGATTTCTACAAGGGGTGATTTGTGCATGCACAAGCACCCCTGAACACTATTCACCGATTTAGTTTCCCAAATAGAATCGTACCTTCTGTACGTTATTGTACACTTGGAGTAAAGAAGAAGCCATCACAGTATCAGGAAAGATCATATTGTATCGTCAACTAAAGGTAAACTGTCTTTTACAATCCGTTGGACCTTAAGAAATCATTTATTAGTTTTTACTTTAACACCAGAAGGCTTGTCTTACCTTCGGGACTGAGTATAAAGTGTTAATATTTTCTTAACAATAACCATCGTATTTGTTTTTTATATTACACCGACGAGGTGGAATCAAAGCGATGATACAGAGGAAATTCAAGGAAGGCTCTTAGGACCTAAAAGTTACAAAGTATAAAGTTTTTATTTCATTCTGGCTAACAAAATATAATATTATTCATCACACTGAGTGAAGAATTAAGAGCTATTAAGAATGAAAAGGAAAAGACATAACAAAGAAAAGAACTTTTTTCTTCTCCTTCTTCTCCCTCTTCTTCTTCATTTTCTTCTCCTTCTTCTTCTACTTCTCCTTCTCCTTCTCCTTCTACTTCTCCTTCTCCTTCTCCTCCTCCATCTCCTTCTTCTCCTCCTTCTCCATCTCCTTCTTCTTCTCCTCCTTCTCCATCTCCTTCTTCTTCTTCTCCTTCTCCTTCTCCTTCTACTTCTCCTTCTCCTTCTCCTCCTCCATCTCCTTCTTCTCCTCCTTCTCCATCTCCTTCTTCTTCTCCTCCTTCTCCATTTCCTCTCCTTCTCCATCTCCTTCTCCTCCTCCTTCTTCTCCATCTCCATCTCTTTCTCCTTCTCCTTCTCCATCTCCTTCTCCTCCTCCTTCTTCTCCATCTCCTCCTCCTCCTTCTCCTTCTTCTCCTTCTCCTTCTTCTCCTTCTCCTTCTTCTCCTTCTTCTTCTCCTTCTTCTTCTTCTCCTTCTCCTCCTTCTCCTCCTTCTCCTTCTCCTTCTCCTCCTTTTCCTTCTCCTTCTTCTCCTTCTTCTTCTCCTTCTCCTTCTTCTTCTTTGATTTTTTTTTCTTTTTCTCCTCCTTTTTCTTTTTCTTCTTCTTCTTCTCCTTCCCCTCCGTCTTCTTTTTCTTCTTCTCCTCCTCCTTCTCCTCCTTCTCCTCCTTCTCCTCCTCCTCATTCTTCTCCTTCTCCTCCTTCTTCTCCTTCTCCTCCTTCTTCTCCACCTCCTCCTTCTCCTTCTTCTCCACCTCCTCCTTCTCCTCCTTCTTTTCCTTCTTCTTCTTCTTCTCCCCCTTCTTGTTTTGAGACTACGCATAGTTTCAAAAACACTGTGAAAGGAGAAAAACTTACACCATGAGACGACTAGTAGCAACCAAATACTTTGCCTATGATTCATGTTCTCTGACAGTGACGGTAACTCTCAGCTACCGTTAACCGTCTAGGATAAATCCAGATCAACGTAGGTTTGGGTACAAAACGCATTTCAAATCTACACATTTTAAAGAACAAAAAATGCCCTAAGAAAATCATTCTGGATGTAACAAGACGTGTCCATACCAATGCAAAGTCACGGTTCATATTTTCTTAGTTTTCAGAGGGGAAAGCAGGTTCAGAGCCTCCTGGTGGAAGACTTTTCAGAGTGAGATTTTTTAGAAAATAGCAGTGTTGTCCCCTATGGCCCTGTTTACACTAGCGGTTTGAACCGCCCGGAAACCGCGACGGTACCGCTAAGTCAAGGAAAAACTGCGAGGTTGTATCTGAACGCCTTCAATGACTCATCGTAGTTACAAAGGCGGAGCATGCCAAGAGGAGACCTTTTGGTCCATATCTAGGTCGGATGCAAAAAAAAAATATCATAATAATGATAAAAAAAAAGAATAAATAAAAAATATAATAATGTAAATAATAAAAGATAATAAACAGGTAAATAGTAAATAATGATAAATTGACATAACTAATAATAAATGACAATCAACCAAATAATAATAAACAAACGGGCAAATGATAACAAAACAAATAAACAAATAATATAAGATAAAAGATAGTAATTACAGCATCTTGTTTAGGTTCAAACCGCGGCGGTTGGAACCGCCCAAGTCTGAAAAGAGAAGGTATAGCGGTTGCTAAGCTCAGAGGAACAATGTCCATGAAAACTGAGATGGAAAAAGATCAAGATTCAATACAGTGGCAGCAAGGAGAGACTAAAAAATTATCACTGAAAATAAAACATTTGATACAGCGGAAAAAATTAGATTCTAGTTTTACCCAGAAGTATTTAGGAAAGAGTGTCATGCAGTGGATACCGTGTCGGATTCATAAAAAGGTGGTCCTGTGTCCGATTCCCGAGATCTACTCCGTGCTTCTTGCGTTGGTTCCCGACAGCCCTGGCCAGGCGGGGAGGCGACCCAAGCATCGGTAAAAAAAAAAAAAAAAAAAAAAAAAAAAAAAAAAAAAAAAAAAAAAAAAAAAAAAAAAAAAAAAAAAAAAAAAGCTGTATGCCGCAATTAACAGAGTTTGCCCTGCCAGGGGTTTCTCACTTCCCACTTCGTGTGAGTGGAGTGGTGGTGAGTTTTGTCACTCCAAGGCTTAGATCCTGTATCCAGACAAAAGTGATTAAGTCCCACGTATATTATCTTCAGCTGTGTTGAAGTTAAAAGCTACTTTAGTGGAAGGAGGGATTTGAGTCGTCTAGTTGAATTTTTGACCGAGAATGACGATTGTCTTACATACATACATATACCAAAGGCTTTCCCCCCCTACATGGGGGGTAGCCAAAAAGAAAAAGGCATAGAAACCACTCCCACCCATTCCATTTCCTATATATTCCACTCCCCTCCACCCTGCCCCCCACCCTCTTATCTTGGCACCTCCTGGATGACGGGTATTTGTACATAAACTTGTAATTTCGATTAGTGTTCTGTCACAGGATCCTGTAGTGGGATCACACTACGGACTGTCTAATAATAATAAGCTCCGGATGCTTAGATGCTTCATCTTTGCGGAAGATCCACTGTGACATTTGTTCCCCAAGATGAAGAACTATCCCAAGGTGCGATACTGACACATGGCTCAAGTGGAAGAAGAAAAAGAAAAGGAGGAATCCTGGAGTGGGATCACACCATGGAGTCTATAACCACGAAAAGCTCCAGATGCTTAGTTGTTTCACCCTTGCGGAAGATCCATGAGACATTTGTTCCGCAAGATGAGTTACCCCAAGATGCGATAATGACACATGGCTGAAGTGGAAGAAGAAGAAGAAGAGGAGGAGGAGGAATTCTGGAGTGGGATCACACCATGGAACCTCTAACCACGAAAAGCTCCAGATGCTTAATCGCTTCACCCTTGCGGAAGATCCATGAGACATTTGTTCCGCAAGATGAGTTACCCCAAGATGCGATACTGACACATAGCTGAAGTGGAAGAAGAAGAAGAGGAGGAGGAATCCTGGAGTAGGATCACACCATGGAACCTCTAACCACGATAAGCTCCAGACACATCATCTCTGCGGAAAACCCGTGGGACATTTGTTCCGCAAGATGACGAGTTACCCAAGGAGGGACACTGACACATGACTGAAGTGGAAGAAGAAGAAGAGGAGGAGGAGGAGGAGGAAGAGGACGCTCTTGACACAATGGAAAGGTTAAATCTTTCTCATGAGGAGCATTCTTGAAAAGTCGAATCTTTTTCTCACATCACCTGAGATTGACTTCCAAATTAACAAATCTATAACAAGACATCTCGCTCCTTTTCAAGAGGTACAAGTGAAATATACAAGTTAATGTATACAAACATATGTACATTCATACAAATACAAACACATACGTGTTTACATGTGTGTGTGTGTGTGTGTGTGTGTGTGTGTGTGTGTGTGTGTGTGTGTGTGTGTGTGTGCGCGCGCGCGCGTGTATGTAATTAACTGTTCATTTCTACGTCTTTCTATCCGTTTGCCACTCTCCTTTATACCCATACCTCCTCTTTACAAACCTCTTTACCTTTGTCTTTCTCTTTCTCTCTCTCTTTCTTTCTCTCTCTCCCTTTCTCTCTCTCTGTCTGTCTGTCTTATTTATAGCCATATCTCCTCTCTTCAACCCTCCTCACCTTTGCCTGCCTCTCTCTCTTTCTCTCTCTCTCTCTCTCTCTCTCTCTCTCTCTCTCTCTCTCTCTCTCTCTCTCTCTCTCTCTCTCTCTCTCTCTCTCTCTCTCTCTCTCTCTCTCTCTCTCTCTCTTTCTCTCTTTCTCTCTCCACTCCGCTCTTCCTCCTCTCCCGGTCAATTTCTAGATAATAATCACGATAACAACTTTTCCCGCGTTCTGGCAAATGCAATTAAACTAATAAATAAACTTATATTTCGTATATTGTGGAAATGTAGTATGTATTACACGCGTTATATCATACAAAATGTAATTATATGTAATAGGGTATTTAGTAATACATTATACGAGTATTTTACAAGGTTTTTGTATTATGTAGCACATATTTTCTAGGCTATATAGGCTATCTGGCACCAGCATATGGTTATAGCATCGAATGTATGATATAGAAACGATGATATATGCTTGAATTAATTCGTACGCTTAATCGAATAGAATTGTAAATTTGATGAATCATGCACACACACACATACACACACACACACACACACACACACACACACACAGAGAGAGAGAGAGAGAGAGAGAGAGAGAGAGAGAGAGAGAGAGATAAAGGAACAAGCACGGGTTCACACAGAAAATTAGATTCAGAAGACAATGAGGAAGAGAGAGGGGGAGAGAGAGAGAGAGAGAGAGAGAGAGAGAGACTTGGGGAAGAATTCTGAAAGGAAGAAAATTACACTCAAAGTGATCAGTATTTGTGTTTCTTTTTTGAGTTCAAATAATCTTCAATCTAAATTAAAATGAATATATACTGCGTAGGGCTGGTCCTTGTGGGTGTTATGCGAGAAAGAAGTGCGTAGGTGGGTGAGAAATGGCGTGGTATAGTTCAAAAGATAGACATAAAAGGTTTTAGAGAATCGGGAATGAAGAAATGGGTAGAAAAGGGAGGAGGAGGAGGAGGAGAGAAAGAGGAAAATAAAGCAATAGAAAATGGAAAAGAGGCAGAAAGGAAAAAAGGAAAGAGGAGGGGAGGGGAGGAGGAGGAGAAAGAGGAGGAGGAGGTGGAGGAGGGGAGGAAGGGAAAATGGTCTGTGTTATAAAGAATTTGAAGTTCAAAGGGAGGAAGGAGGAGGTGGAAGGGGAGGAGGAGAAGGAAGAATGGCGAGAGAGTGGAAGATGAGAGTAAATGATGAAGGAGAGAGAGAGAGAGAGAGAGATGGAGGGAACTGAGAAGGAGGAGGAGGAGGAAGAAGAGGAGGAGGAGGAGGAGTTATGGTAAGAACTGTAGTTTACTAGCGATTCTATCCTTGTATCTTTGTACAGGTATGGCAAGAGGATAGAGTGGAGGATGAGAGTATATGAATGAAGGAGAGAGAGAGAGAGATGGAGGGAACTGAGAAGGAGGAGGAGGAGGAAGAGGTGGAGGAGGAGGACGAGTTATGATAAGAACTATAGTCTACCAGCGGTTCTATCCTTGTATCTTTGTACAGGTATGAACATATAAAAAACAGAATTAATATCGAGACATTGTGTTAAGTGCAAGAAGTACTCACGAGTCAAGATCTTGGACCTCGGAACTCAAAACAAGAAACGTGACTTCTTTTTCTACCTTTCTCAAATGAGAAATAAATGAGAAAGAAGGAAAAAAGAGAAGCAAGAGAAAAAGATGTGGAAAAATAAAAAATAAGACACGTAAGACAATGAAGTAAGAAATGTCATAGTAATAGTTGAGAAATAGGAAGGTGAGACTAGGAATAGATAGAACTTTAGTTTTTGTCTGTAAAGAAGACAATTAGTTCTAGTTTCACTTAGGAGAGGAAAACTAACAAAAAAACAAAGATCTCGCAGACTTTTACTAAAAAGATAATTACCAAACTGAAGTTTTCTTGGTTAAGTATTATTTTTTTATTTTTTCTTATTAGAGAAAATGATAAAAAAAAAAATTCAGAAATAACAATTCACGAGCATTAGTTGTGTAAACGTTTTGAAATAGCTGACTATAACCAGTTTTGAAAAAAAAATAGATATATATTTCTGGATCCAAATCTGAATTCAGATCTGATTTTGAATTTGATCAACTCTTCCTCAACCAATGGCCACCTCCTACAGAAAATTCAATCCAAAATTGAGAGTACCTATTCTGTATATGCCGTAGACAGGCAATCAAATAGACAGATATCTCTGATCACATCTGCCCGAGTTAGTTGGCGAAAATAACAAGACAGACAGGCAGACAGATAGACATATGTAGACAGGCGGATATGTAGAAGGCAGATAGGAAGGTAGACATAATAAGTGAAAGTGACAATATAGAAAGACAGGCAGACAGACACAGACAGATAGACAGGCTGACTCAGACAAACAGACAGAAAGAGAGGCTGGCAGAAAAGCAGAAGTAGATAAAGAGAAGGAAAGAGGGAAAGAAGTTGAAAGACAGAGCTAGGATGACAGAAAGACAGATATAGACATAGAGAGAGAGAGAGAGAGAGAGAGAGAGAGAGAGAGAGAGAGAGGGTGGGGGAAGAAGTTAAAAAGAGAGGAGAGGAGGCAGTGTAGGTAGAGGTGTAAAGAGCCAAAAAAAGAGAGAAAAAGAGTAAGATACATCAAAGGACGAAACAGGAGGAAGAATAAGAGTGACAGCGAGTAGGAGAGGAGAGAGTGAGAGAGGAAATGGGGAAGAAAACGAAGAAACGTTAATAAAAATGAATAGATAACATAGTATGAAACACAAACACACAAAGGAAAGGTTAAAAAATGAAAGAAAAGAAGAGAGGAGGCATGAGTAGAGGGAGGAGGAAGATGAAAGAAAATTGGGACAAAAATACTTCCCCAAAGAAGTCGAGGGTGAATGAAACGGAGGAGGGAAGGTACGGAAGGAGAGGAGGTGGGAAGGGAGAAGAGGATGGAGGAGGAAGAGGAGGAAGAAAGGAGGAGGAAGGCAAGGAGGGAAGAGTGGTCGATGACAATGGAGACTTCAGTTCAAAGAGGAAGAGAGGAAAACTTGTTTGCCTTGAAAGGTAGGGGGATGCTGGGTGAAGAGCAGGAGGAGGAGGAGGAGGCTAGGAGGAGGAAGAGGAAGAGGAGGATAGGAATTGGAGGAGGAGGAGAAGAGGAGGTAAGGAGGGGAAGTAGGAGAGGGAGTCGGAAGAGAAAGATAGACGAGAGGATGGAGTGTAAGGAAGGAAATGAGCCGAACATGAAGAGGAATAGAAATGGAGAATTGGAGGAAAGGATGGAAGGGAGAGATGAAAAGAGAGAAGAAGAGAGAAGAAGAGAGAAAAAGAGTAAAGAAGAGAAGAAGAGTAAAGAAGAGAAGAAGAGAGAAAAAGAGTAAAATGAGGAAGAGGGGAAAAGGGAGACAAGTAAGAGGGGGAAGAGAGGGAGGAGGAGGAGGAGGAGGAAGGGGAAGAGGACGAGGACGAGAAGAAGAGGAGAAACAAGAGGAAGATGAATAAAGGGGGAAGGGGGGAAATGATGGTGAGGATGCAGATGTAGAGGGCAGTGAAGAAACAAGGAAAAAGAGCAAGAGAGTAAGAATGTGCGAAGAGAGAGAGAAAAGGAGAGTTGGGAGAATCAGGAAGGGAGAGAAGCTTAAGAAAAGAATTGAACGGGAAACAGAAGGAAAAAAATTGACACAGGAGGAAGAGGATTGAGGGAGGAGGAAGAGGATTGAGGGAGGAGGAGGAAGAGGATTGAGGGAGGAGGAGGAAGAAGATGATAAGTATGAGGAGGAAAGGAACAAGGGACCTTAAACCTAAATTTGTCTGATTTAAACCTATTATCACGACCCCTGCCATGCTGTCTCAACATGATGACCTTGCTTGCATCACCCGTGTTAAAGCCCTTGTTCCATTTGAATACCTCTATTAGATCACCTCCCCATTCTTCGTCTTTCCGTCTACTCTAGGGCGTCAGGTCACATACTATAGAGTTGGAGTCGAGTGACTTAGCTGGTTGACAACTTTCCCACCAATCACGGAAGGCTTTTAGTTTGACAGGAATTTGTTGGTGCTTTAGTAGCTATGACGTAGGCTGGTTGTTGGAAGACTCGTAGAGCCTCTGTCCCCAAGAGATGAGATTTCTGATACACCCACGCAACGATACTTTAATCCGAGTGGTGAGTCATGATGAAGTAAGACACAGAATTAAAAAAAAAAAAAAAAAAAAAAAAAGTCCAGATATTATAGAAAAACGCGCAGAGGGAAGAGAGAGAGAGAGAGAGAGAGAGAGAGAGAGAGAGAGAGAGAGAGAGAGAAGAGGGAGAGAAGTTTTCCTACATCAAATCGGAATCAAACGTGATGATGCGCGAATGGACATCACAAACCGGAAGATAGCCGAACTCGCCCCTGGCCCACCTGTTCTCGATGTTAGAATCTTTTATGGGTCCGCGCGATCGGAACCTCCCGTTGGACGCTGTGCCCCATGAAAGCGAAGCGGAAAGGAACGAGGGATACAAACATGGCTACCGAACAGAGAGAGACTGAAGCTGCTCTCGCGACGTGATATGTACGGCGTCAGAGGTGATGACAAAGAGAACGAAAGTTGTCCATGATAGACTGGTGGTTGAACTAATAAACAGAAATAAGTTGATGAAAATTAATTAATACGTTGATTGATTTATAAAAAAAAAAATCAAAGTTGTCCATGACAGACTGGTGGTTGATTAAATAAACATAAACAAGTTGATGAAAATTAATTAATACGTTGATAGATTTATAAAAAATAAAAAAAAATAAAAAAAATCAAAGTTGTCCATGATAGAATGGTGGTTGATTTAATAAACAGAAACAAGTTGATGAAAATTAATTAATACGTTGATAGATTTATCAATAAACCAGAGTTGTCCATGATACACTGGTGGTTGGACTAATATACAGAAACAAGTTGATGAAAATTAGTTAATACGTTGATATATTTATCAATAAATCAAAGTTGTCCATGACAGACTGGTAGTTGATTTAATAAACAGAAGCAAGTTGATGAAAATTAATTAATACGTTGATATATCTATCAATAAATCAAAGTTGTCCATGATAGACTGGTGGTTAAATTAATAAACAGAAACAAATTGAAAATTAATTAATACGTTGATAGATTTATCAACAAACCAATCAAAGTTGTTCATGATAGATTGCTGGTTTAATCAAAAAGCAAAAACAAACAGATGAAAATTAATTCATTGATCAATTTATCGACAAAATAATCAAAGTTGTCCATACTAGACTAGTGGTTGAATTAATGAATAAAAACAAGTTGATAAAAATTAATCAATATAGTAATAAATTTATCAACAAATTATCCAATTTGAATCATTGAAATAATAATAAATTAATAAATAAATGAAATGAAATTGTAAAAAAATAATCAGGTAAATAGATAACTAGATAAATTTATGGATAAGTAGATATCTAAATAAACGAATAAATGAATAAATAAATATATTAATAGATGAACAAATGAAAATATAGATTAGTAAATGTATAGATAAATAAATATATAAATAGATGAATAGATAGATCAATGAATGAATGAATCAATCAATAAATAAATACGTAGATATATAGATAAACAAATAAATGAATGAATAAATAAGTAAATAAATAAGCAGAATGATAAGTTGTGGTATTAGCATTAAAAGTCTTATAAAGGAATTAACATAAAAGTTCACCATGAGGAACTTCCCTGGAAGGGGGACAACCCTAATGTTTAACAGAGAAGATGAAGATATATATATATATATATATATATATATATATATATATATATATATATATATATATATATATATATATATATATATATTTTTTTTTTTTTTTTTTTTTTTTTTTTTTTTTTTACCATTATTCCTCGATTGTGACAGAGGTTCTTAATGTACCCCCTGATAAAAATTTCCCTTAAATGCCAGGTTTAAAAATATATATGACTGTGTGGTGATCCACCGATGTAGTTTTTGATTTACAAAAATCCTATATTATCGAGAATTATTTAGATACATAAAAAAATGATAACGTAGGAATCATAATTCTAACGTATTAATTATTTGTTTACCAAATGGAACCTGATGGTAGCAGATCACATGGATAATACTGTAGGTTGTTCTTACCACAGTTTGAGAACCGTTCTCGTAGAAGAACTACTGAAGAAGGACCTGTTGGCTGGGGACAGACCTCTGGAAGGACAGGGCTCTTCGGCTAAAGAAGACCCGAAGGAAATACGAAAGACTTCGTTGTACAAAAGAACGCAGGGGAGGAAGAGAGAGCTTCCAAGTGGGAAGGAATCTTTTAGTAGGCTGGGACCTCTGGAAAAGTACCTTAGGGAGGAAGAAGGAGCCGCCGTTGCAGCCAAGACTCTTTAGGTGAGTGACAACCTCGAGAGAGCTTCTGGAAGGAGGAGGACCCCTCGGAAGAGTCTGCCTTCTGGGTTCCTCATCCTCTGGAACGAGTCCTGGCTCACGCCTGACTACTTTATTCGGCTTTGAAAAACTCATCAATGTTTTCGAGTGTATAACTTGAGGTCAACAAGTTCCTGGTAGATCAGATCTCTTGGAGAATTTAATATATGTTTTTTTTTGTGTGTGTGTGTGTGTGTGTGTGTGTGTGTGTGTGTGTGTGTGTGTGTGTGTGTGTGTGTGTGTGTGCTGGCGATAGCCATTCAGCGGTTCGGTCCTCAAACCCATCGCGCCAGAAGAGGTGAAGTCTTTGAGATGATAAACTAGAGAGTAAAGGAAGGAAGCAGAAAGAAAGTATAACAGAAATCAAAAGCAATTAGCATTGTTTTCTGGGGAGATATTAGTCTCCAATTACAAAAAATTCTCTTCGACATTGGCCAATAAGGTGTCTCTAAAGCCTTGACTACACCAACAGAAGTCAAGACTCCAGACAGGACCTAAAAACAGGTACAAAATGAAACTGGGGAACGAGACAAGTTGCGTAGGAGTACCTGATGGAAAGACAGTTCCAGGAGACTAACTGGGAAGTAAACTTGGAAGCTTAAGCCTTCTTCAGAGAAGTGTACTGATGGAAGGGATGCGGAGATCTTGCTAATGGAATACCGCTTCTTCTGAAAGGACCATCAAGAAGAAAGCCTGTGAAACGGTTTTTCTCCGAGTGAGGAGAGTCGGAAGTCGAATTCGCTGGTTTGTTGTATCGATAGTGACGGTGACGGTGATGTAAATGGGGATAAATGTCGGTGGTCGTGGTGATGGTGGTTGTGACAATCGTGGTAGAGAGACAGTGAAGGCGGGAATGAGCTAATAGTGATGGTAGTGGCGGTGACAACAATGGTGGAAACAATAATGTCGACTACAACCATGATAACGACGACGACGACGACGACGACCACGACTACGACGATGACGATGACGATGACGATGACGACGACGACGACGACAACGGTAATAAAGAGAAGGAAGAACTGAAGTGGACGAAAGAAAGAGCCAAAGAAAAGAAACTGACAGAAAACGGGAAAACATGGAGAAAGTGTGATGAAAGTGGTAATATACACAGACGTTCAAGAAGGAAATAGAAAACGGAGTGATAAACAGCAAAAATAATTGCAACGATTAAGAGAGAGAGGAAAACGGGAACAAGAAAAAATGATCAAAAAGTAAAGACGTCACGAAAAACATGAACGGACGAAAAGAACTAAAATTCCGACGAAGCATTGTGAAGCAGAGCGAAGAAATTTATTATTGAAATTCAGACGAAGATTTGAAAAGGTAAAAAGGAAGATCAGATGACGAGAAGGACCAAGAGGCGACTGAAACGAAAGGAAGAATAAAGGAAGAACAGAAGAAGACAAAGAAAATTGACAGATGCTGGAAGAAAATATTACAAATGAAATGGAAGAGAGAGAGGGAGAGAGAAAGAGAGAGAGAGAGAGAGAGAGAGAGAGAGAGAGAGAGAGAGAGAGAGAGAGAGGAGAGGGAAATTACTGTCAGATGAAAGGCGTTCCTAAGAAGCACAAAGTGAAGCAAAAGATAAATTGGAAGGATAAGAAAAAGAGAATGAGGGAATTGTCGGAGACAGAAGAGAAGAGGAGGAAGCAATGAGGACAAAGAGAAATAAGAGGAAAAAGACCTGATTTAGAGGAGGATAAAGAGGAAAAGAGAGGAAGAGGAAGAAGAGGCACAAGACAAAGACGGGATCGGAAAATAAGAAACGTAGAAGACTGGAGAAGATGATAAGCGAGAGGAAGAAGAAGAAAAGAGAACAGATTAAGAGGATAAAGAGGAGGAGGAGGAGGAAGAAGAGAGAAGGAGAAAGAGCAATAAGACAAAGAAAAGAAGAGTAGGAAGATAAGAAGAATAGGAAAAAGACGAGAAGGATTGAGAAGATTAGAAAATAGAGGAAGAAGAAGAAAAGAGAACAGATTAAGAGGATAGAGAGGAGGAAGAGGAGGAAGAGAGGAGGAGAAAGAGCAATAAGACAAAGAAAAGAAGAGTAGGAAGATAAGAAGAATAGGAAGAAGACGACGAGAAGGATTGAGAAGATTAAAAAATAGAGGAAGAAGAAGAAAAGAGAACAGATTAAGAGGATAGAGAGGAGGAAGAGAGGAGGAGAAAGAGCAATAAGACAAAGAAAAGAGAACAGATTAAGAGGATAGAGAGGAGGAGGAGGAGGAGGAGAAGAAGAGCGCTAAGACAAAGAAAAGAAGAGTAGGAAGATAAGAAGAATAGGAAGAAGACGACGAGAAGGATTGAGAAGATTAAAAAATAGAGGAAGAAGAAGAAAAGAGAACAGATTAAGAGGATAGAGAGGAGGAGGAGGAGAGGAGGAGAAAGAGCAATAAGACAAAGAAAAGAAGAGTAGGAAGATAAGAAGAATAGGAAGAAGACGACGAGAAGGATTGAGAAGATTGAAAAATAGAGGAAGAAGAAGAAAAGAGAACAGATTAAGAGGATAGAGAGGAGGAGGAAGAGGAGGAAAGGAGGAGAAAGAGCAATAAGACAAAGAAAATAAGAGTAGGAAGATAAGAAGAATAGGAAGAAGGGGCGAGAAGATTGAAAAATAGGAAGAGGAATAAAACAAAGAAGAGTAGGAGGATGAGAAGAACAGGAAGAAGACGGCGAGGATTGAGAAGAGAACATTAAAAAATAGGAAGAAGAGGATAAAGAGGAGGAATGAGTTGTTAAAAAGAGTGGATAAGGGAAAGGACGGAGGATAGATGGATGAGCAAATTGAAATTTTATAAAAGGAAAAATAAGAAAATGAAATATGTAATCTTAGAGGCATCGGAAAAAAATCAAGGAACGGAAAGAAAAAAATCTGTAGAAATAAGAAAGTGTAAAGTTAAACAAAATGGCGGAAGAGCTGCACAGGAGAATGGAGAAAAGCGAAAGAAAATAAAAAAAAAGTCGAAGATCGAGGAAAAGAAAAGATGGAGAATGAATAATAAAAAAACGTGAAGAAGAATAGAAAACGGGATATCGAGACGAAGGAAGGAAATGGGGAAAGTAAGATAACATTAGAAGGAATCAAAAAGAACAAAGAGGAATTTCCAAAAACAAATAGATAAATAAAAGCGAAAAAGAGAAGAGGAGTGGGAGGAAGAAGAGCGAGGAATAGAGAGAAGGAGGAGAAAGAGAGGAATGTGACAAGAGAGGAAAAAGAGGAGTGTGGAAGAATGAGGGAATAGGAAAGAAAAAGAAAAATAGAAGATAATAGACGGAATAGAAAAATGGAGGAGAAAAGAGAAGAGGAAAGGGGAGGATAATAGAGAAAAGAGAGCAAAGGAAAATGGAGGAAGCAATGGGAGATGAGAAGAAAGAAGAAAGAAGGTAGAAGACGAAAGAGAAGAAGAGAAAAGGAAGGAAAAGGATGATGATGATAATGGAAAAAGAGCAGAGGATAAAGTAAGAGACTTGGGAGAGAGAGGGGAAAGAGAGAGAAAGAGAGAGGGGGGAGAGGGAGGGATGAATATGAAAAGAGTAGACGGAAGTTTAAAAAGAAGAAAAAAGAGGAGTAGAGAGGAAAAAAAGAGGACAAGGCTAAGTACGCCAAGGGAAGAAAAAGAGAAACTCGTGTTTGTTTCATTTTATAATTTTTTTCTTATTTTTCTATTCTTATCTTGATTGATTTGATTTTATCTACTTATTTATTGGTTTATTTGTTTTTTATTTATTTTTATTCATTTATTTATTTAATAATGGCTTGCTTTATTTTATTCTATTTCTTTATTTATTTTCATTTATTTATTTATTTATTTTTATTTATTTTTGTTTATTTGTTTGTTTATTTATTTAACAATGGCTAGTGTTTTTATCCTTACAGACAAAAACGTGCCATATTGGTGGTAAAGAAGTTGCTGAGGACAATAGAAAATTATAGTTAATGATAACATTGTCCTTTTTTTTTGGGGGGGGGACTATGATATTCTCTGATCATGAAAGGATCTAGCGTGCCTCTGATCCATAAGGACGTCACGAAGGCCTACTAGCGGTTTTAACCGCGCGGAAACCGCAGCAGTACCGCATCGTCAGGGGGAAAATACTCGGTTGTGTGTGAACGCCTCCATTGACTTACCTAGTGATTTAACCGCCGCGGTTCAGACCGCTAGTGTGAAGAGGGCCGTAGTCGCTAACACATTGAACGTATAAACTCCATGCAACCAACGGTCTATACATGAGAAAGAAACACGAAGTTAGAAAATGGGAGATGGAAACTAAAAGATAAATTTGGGAAAAATGTGGAGGAAGAGGAGGAAGGAAGGAAGAACAAACAAGGAGAAAGGGGGGTGGGGGAGGGTCAAAGAAAAGTGTGAGAGAAAAGAAAAAAAAGAAAAAAGAAATTAAAGAATGAGAATGGAAAGGCTTAGAAAATGGGAGGGAGGAGATAGAAAACGGGGTAAAAGGGAGACGAAATATGATTAAGGGGAAGAATTAGAGGAGAAGAAAGAAAAATATAAATGAAATAAGGAGGAGGAAGAAGGATGGAAGAGGAAAAGGAGGGAACGGTTCGAAGGAAGAAAGTGAGGAAAATGTGAAGAAAAAGGATTGAGAGGAAAAGGAGGAAGGTATTATGGAGATAAACAAGAAGGTAGAAAACTGTGGGTGGAGTGAAGGACTGTTGTTGTTGTGTCGTTGTTGGTTTGTTGTTGTTTTCGTTGTTGTTGTCGTTGTTTTGTTGTTTTTGTTGTCTTTGTTGTTAGTCTTTGTTGTCGATGTTGTTTTTGTTGTATTTGTTGTTGTTTTTGTCTTTGCGCTGTATGTCTTTGTTGTCGTTTTTTGTTTTTGTTGTGTTTGTAGTTATTGTCTTTGTTGTTAATCTTTGTTGCCGTTGTTGTTGTTATTGACTTTGTTGTCGTTGTTGTATTTTTTGTTGTTGTTATTGTCTTTGCTGTCGTTGTTGTTGCTTAGTCCACAGTGTTGGTAGACTGTAACACTGGAATTCCGAAAGGATCTGCTTACCCCTTCTGGATTTTTTTCAAGACATCTTCTACCTTAGATATATTTAGGTCGACTCTGTTCGTCCCTGATGTTCTGTAACCACGAAATGAAGTGTGGCAAAGACAACTGGACTTAACCTAAACAACCCCAAGACATTCTTCATACGTTGTTCTGTCTGCTTATACTAATTTGTTCACATGAAGTTCAGAAAGAGTCTGTTCGTCCCTGATGTTCTGTAACCACGAAATGAAGTGTGACAAAGACAACTGGACCTAACCTAAACAAACCCAAGACATTCTTCATACGTTGTTCTGTCTGCTTATACTAATTTGTTCACCTGAAGTTAAGAAAACTAACTTGATGAACCTGTTTCGCTTGGTGATATGCGTCATAGGTTATTGTGTGAACTACGTTGCACTATCTTTTCTTTAGGTAGTTGTCTTCGGTTACAGAGAACTTCAGATGATAAGGAGATGAAAACGGAGAGAAGAGTGGCAGATGATGAAGGTGATGCTGGGACTATCATCGAACCTAGAAACTCCCCTAAGGAGTAAAAATAGGAAAACAATTGGGTTCACCTGATGTGAAATCAAACTAGAATGAATAATGACCTCCCACTTTGCGAAAAAAGAGGTCAAGTTAGGGTTAGTTAGATATTCTGTATTCGAAGCGTCGGCTTCGCAGCAAAAGTGTTAATAGTTTAGCTCTTTGCTATGATTATGCACTTTACGTATATTTCTCTCATATGGTTTTGATCGATTCAAAGAATAGAGGACCAACATTCAGCTGAAAATATTATACATATGCATATGCATATACATATATCATATACATATACAAATATATATATACAGTACATATACATATACACATACACAGACATATACATATATACATATATATACATATACATATACACACATACACATATATATATATACATATAGATATACATATACATATAATACATATATAATACATATGCATATACATATGCATATACATGTACATGTACATATACATATACATATACATATACATATACATAGAGTAGAAAGGAGTAGAAAAGGAGAAGAAAGAATATATATTATTTTTCATAGAAAATCTGCACTTCTGTAATTAGGGACAATGTTACCTCGAAGAGGCAGAGGCAGGGAGGATGCCAAAGGAGATATTTAAGTAGGCCAGTAGAAAGAAGGAGTAGCAGAAATTAGGTGTTACCAATATTCTTTTTTTCTTATCGTCAAGAAAAAAAATTCTGCGTGATTTTAGTACTTAAAGTCCCGAAAATATTGCAGTCAGTACCCCATAAGGGCTGAAGATGAAGAAGAGGAACAAGATTACAGAAGACAGAAGAATTAGAGGAGGAGGAAAAAAAATAAAAAATAAACGTAGAAACAGATATGGAGGGAAATGAAGATGAAAAGAAGAAAGAGAAGAAGTAGAAGAAGAAGAAGAAGGAGAATTAGAAGAAGAGGAGAAAGGAGAATTAGAAGAAGAAGAGGAAGAAGTAGAAGAAGAAGAAGAAGGAGAAGTAGAAGAAGAAGAAGTAAATGAAGGAGAAGGAGAAGAAGGAGAAGTAGAAGAAGAAGAAGAAGTAGAAGAAGAAGAACAACAAAAAGGAGAAGTAGAAGAAGAAGAAGAAATAAAAAGAAATAAAAAATAGAAGAGGAAATAGAAGAAGAAATAGAAGAAGAAATAGAAGAGGAAATAGAAGAGGAAGTAGAAGAAGGAATAGAAGAATGAATAGAAGAAGAGGAAGAGGAAGAAGGAGAGGAAGAGAAAGAAGAAGAAGAGGAGGAGAAGGAGGAGGAAGAGGAAACTATTACGCAGTAAAAGGAGCTGGGATAGCCATCTCGTGTAAGCTGTTCTTGAAGAAATTTTGGGAAAGAGGACAAGATACTGACCCAGACAGAAGCTGGTCACAGGAGTGTTCCCGAAGGAGAGAGTGTCTGGTTTCTTCCACCAATGAGTTCCAATATTGCTGAAGAAAAAATTGACCGAAGGAATTTGGCAGAAACCAGTTGGAAGCCAAAGCTTCTGGTCCAAGTAACCTTAATTTTTTTTTTTTTTTTTTTTTTTTTTTTCAGAGCGTTTTAGAAAATTTTTCTTAGATTGTCTTTCCTTTACGAAAACATATTCATTGATGGTGCTCTTAATCTGGGTGATAGAAATGTCTTCGACTAAATGAAAGATAATTTAATTAGGTCTTTCGGTGTTAGATTGTAAAAAAGAAAGAAAATAATTGAAATGATGTTCTTTGTCCAGGAACTAAGGTCTGGTAGCGACAGACAGGCAGACACATAAGAACATAAGAATAAAGGAGACTACAAGAGACCATAAGGCCTACACTAGGCAGTTTCATGTCCATCATCACCTATCATCCCCTTCCATAAAGCTCTCTAACCTTCTCTTAAAATAACAGTAGTTTTAGCTCTCACTATATGATTACTGAGTCTATTCAATTCGTTAACCAATCTATTGGTAAACCATTTATTGCCTATTTCCCTCTTAAACCTAAATTTGTATGATTTAAACCTATTACTGCGAGTCCTATTTGTTGTCTTGATATGATGACCTTGCCTGCATCAACCTTGCTGAAGTCTTTGACCCCTTTGAATACCTCTATTAAACAAGAGGACAAGAGAGCAGACAAGAGAGTAGGCAGGCAGAAAGGCAGATCATTACAAGTAACAGAAGTCTAGAATATAAAATACGTTATTTTTCATCAAATGACTGCGAAAAAAAGAAATAACAAATGAAAATAAGAAAATTATGAAGAGAGAGATTAGGAGAAGAGGGTACATGTCATCAAAAGAGAAGTGTATGGAAGAAGAAAAAGAGAAATATAAAAGAGTAGATAAGGTTAAAAAAAGTTTGCAAAAGAGTAGACTGAGGGAGGAAGAGAGAGGAGGTAAGAATATGGTAGAGGATAAGAAAAGAGAGGAAATTTTGAGAGAGATTAGGACTAAATGGAAAGGATTAGACGAGGCCAAGAGAGGTAAGGAAACGGTACAAAGGAGAGCAAACGAAAGATGTGGAAGAATGAGAGGCAAAGAAGGAAACGGGTGACAAAAGAATGGAAAAGGACAAGAAACCATGGGAGAGATTAAGATGGGATGAAAGGGGTTAAAGGAGATTGGATAAAGTTGGATAAAGTTAGGAGAGGGTGATGAGTAGTGTGGCGGAAGGGAGGAGGAGGAGGAGGAGGTGTAATGGCTGGTGCAGACGAAGACAAGATGGAGTGAGAGAGGTGTACACCAAACGGAAGGAGGAAAGAAAACACTAGAGAAGACGAGAGAGGGAAGCGGATGAGATGAGAGGAATTAAAGACAAAAGGAGACGGAAAATGCAAGAGAGAGAGAGAGAGAGAGAGAGAAAGAGAGAGAGAGAGGATGATAAGATAACGTGAGAAGAAAACAGGATAAAATGATAAGATTACCAAAAGATGAGAGAACAGGCGAACATGAAATGGGAAATATGAGGACAAAAGAGGAAGTGCGTAAGAATGACATCACAGGAGAGAGAGAGAGAGAGAGAGAGAGAGAGAGAGAGAGAGAGAGAGAGAGAGAGAGAGAGGGGGGGGAGGGAGAGGGGTAAGAATAATTGAATTGAAAGCGAATAAGTTGGAGAAGACAATAGTTAACTATCTAGATAAGTAGATGAACAGGTAAACAGATATATAGATAAATGAAAAGATAGATAAGTAGATAGATAAACAAATAAGGAAATAGATAGTTTAATGAATAGATAGAGAAATAAGTACGAATAAGTAGATGAATAGATAAATTGATAGATTTATAAAATAAATAAATACGTAAATAGATTAAATGATTATTAATTGATTAACTGATAAAGAGTAATTGATGAATAAACGAATAAATGAATGAATAATTAAACTAATAAAATCTAATTATTGACTTATAAACTAATTGATAAATGAAGAAGTAAATAAAAGGATGAATGAATGAATAAATAAAAGGATGAATGAATGAATGAGTGAATAAATAAATGTAGCAGACAAATAAAGATACATACATACATACATACATACATACATACATGCGAGTACATACATGTACATACATACAAGTACATACATACGAGTACATACATACTGCACATACATACTGTACATACATACTGTACATACATACGAGTACATACATACGCGTACATGCACCTACATACGAGTACATACATACGAGTACATACATACATACGTACATACATACATACATACGAGTACATACATACATACGAGTACATACATACATACGAGTACATACATACATACGAGTACATACATACATACGAGTATATACATACATACGAGTACATACATATATACGAGTACATACGAGTACATACATATATACATACATATATACATACATACATACATGCAGATACATACATACATGCGGATACATACATACATACATACATACATACATGCCTACATACATACATACATACATACATACATGCCTACATACATACATGCATACATAAATAGACAGGTGGGGTGAGGGAAAAAGAGAGAGAAATGGAGAGAAAGAGAGATGAAAAGAAATAATGGAACAGAAGCCGTGAGAGACGACGGAGAATAATGAGAAAACAAAGTTAAGACAATAATTTCAGTGAAGGACTAGAAGATGGGGGGAGGGGGGAGGGGAGTCAGCGAGGAGGGAGGAGGAACGGGGGAGTGTGAGAAGAGGGAGTTAAGGCAGACGGGGAGAGGAACGGAGGAGAGAGAGAGAGAGAGAAGGAGGGAAGTAGAGAATTAGTGTGCGGAGGAGGAGGAGGAGACAGAGAATGGAAGAGAGAAGAAAAGGGAAGGAAAAGACGAGAGAGAGAGAGGGAGAGAGAGAGGGAGAGATATAATTATTGTACGAAGAAAGAGGAGGATGAGAGAGGGAAAGGAACGAAGAAGAAGAACGAAGGAAAAGACGAGAGAGAGAGAGAGAGAGAAGAGAGAGGGGGGGAGGGAGAGAGAGAGAGAGGGGGGGAGCGAGGAAGGGAGAGTGAGAGAGAGAATTACTGCACGGAGAAGAAGGAGGAGGAGGAAGAGGGGGAGGAGGAGGAGGAGGAGAGAGAGGTGGAGAGCATTAGCCTGGCTTTATCCTGTGCACAGGAGTTGCAATCGTCACGCACTTATTGATCTCGCCTTCACGCGAGACCAAAGATCTAAAACAATTACGAGTAATTTACCTTTGGTGGGGCGAGCTCTTGTTGGCTGCTCGCACAATGTACCCACGACAGTCTTTACGTCTTTTTGTGGGTGTGTGATTCACCATGGTCCTGGACCACGTGTTGGTCTCGTGGTCGACAGATACTACCCTCCCGGATGAGAGATCAGAGATCGTGTATGACCGATTCATGGGTAATGATGTGACCTCACACACACACACACACACACACACACACACACACACACACACACACACACACACACACACACACACACACACACACACACACACACACACACACACACACATCTCCCCGCCCACGAGAGTTGGAGTAACGGCTCGCAGCGCAGTGATGCTGAAATCATTTCAGCCCTGGGCGGGATTCGAACTCCGGAAACTGAGTTAGCAGTTGCGAGCGCTACCACTGCACCGTCAAACCGCGACTGTCTTTACGTGTGTGTGTGTGTGTGTGTGTGTGTGTGTGTGTGTGTGTGTGTGTGTGTGTGTGTGTGTGTGTGTGTGTGTGTGTGTGTGTGCGTTTACTTAAATGAGTTTTATACTAAAAGTGTTGCTCTTATGTCGTACCTCCTTTCTATTATCCACTGATTCAGCGAAGGTAACATCATCTCTTAATCCTTCTTGTGACAACACATGCTCGACACTTACAGTCCAATATGTTGTCATTTGTATGTTGGTACCTTTATATTTCTCTTTCTCTCTCTCTCTCTCTCTCACACTCCTTTACATAAATATCTTCCTGGAAATCTTGATGGTCACAGACTCTTATATATCTCCTGGTAACGTATTCCAGCCATGTATTGCTCTGTTTTGTAGAGTGGTGTGTCTTTCTCTCCTTCCTCGAGCCTTCGGCAGCTTCAACATGCGTCCTTTTGTTCCAAGAAAGGTTTTCCCTCGGGATATCCATACACGCTGATCACATTTTCCCTCTTCCTTCCTTTTTCAGTGCTATTGACTTTAAATTCTCTATTTTTATTCCTTCATCCATGTGTGTGTGTGTGTGTGTGTGTGTGTGTGTGTGTGTGTGTGTGTGTGTGTGTGTGTGTGTGTGTGTGTGTGTGTGTGTGTGTGTGTGTGTGATGTACGTATGTGTACACATAGTATCCACTTGCGTCCACTTGCGTGTACTTTTTGTTTTATTTTTCATGTGTTTCTTTCGTGGATGTATTTTTTCTATTTTGTATATATGCATGGTTTTCTTTGCTTTGTTTTTCTGTGATTTCATACTGTGTTCTTATTTGTGGTTCACTGTATATTGCTACATTGCTTCCCACACAGGGCAGTGCGCCTGATGATGCAGGTATGACCCGGTCATCCACGAGGAGCTAAGATGGGAAGGGGAGGAGGGTGGTGGATGGGAGTGGAGTGGGTGGGAGCAGGTACGTGCCTTTGACTTGGCTACCTCCCTTGTAAGGGGGAAAAGCTCTTGGTATATAGATTTATAGATTCTTTTGTTTTGTTTTGTTTTGTTTTCATTTATTTATTCATTCATCTATTTATTTATATATTAATTTATTTATTTTATTATTATTATTATTATTATTATTATTATTATTATTATTATTATTATTATTATTATTATTATTATTATTATTATTATTTTATTTATTTATTTATCATCCGGAAACCCTGGATTGAAGCTCTTCATTTTTGTGTCAATTTTTTCCATTCGTTTAATATTCCGGTCATCCCCCCTTATTTGAGAGAA
>NC_134792.1:55148122-55163122 GCF_046742065.1 Oratosquilla oratoria | reverse complement strand
GAAAATCTCTATGACAGAAATGATGTATGATCAGAGATCTATTCATGTGAACAGCGAGATTGGAAAGTATCTTTGACAGAAATGCTGTGATCAGAGATATTCACATGTGAATAGCGAGATTAGAAAATATCTGTGACAGAAATGATGTATGATCAGAGATCTATTCATGTGAACAGCGAGATTAGAAAGGATCTTTGACAGGAATGCTGTGTGATCAGAAATCTATTCATGTGAACAGCGAGATTGGAAAGGATCTTTGACATGAATGTTGTGTGATCAGAGATCTATTCATGTGAAAAGCGAGATTGGAAAGGATCTTTGACAGAAACGATGTGTGATCAGAGATATACTCATGTGAACAGTGGCAACATTGATCTAGAAACTTTCCTCGAAAGGGAAGTAAAGTGTAAAACAAAATTGACCTAATGAACAGAACTTAGGACGGACCACTCAGTATCCTCTACAATTTTCGAAGGTAAATCTTTCCAATCTTTCATACAATTTATCAAAACGTTACAAAAGCTTCGAAGTCATATTTCATATTTACCAAGAGACGAGAATGAAATGTCCTTAATACCAGTCTACCTGTGCCGACAAGGAAGCAATCTCTAAGATCATCCAAATGCAATAACAAATATCGACTAAGGATTTTTTTTTTGGGGGTGGGGTGGGAGTGGGAGGGGAGAGAACACAAAAAAAAAAAAATCGTGATTTTTTTTTTCAAGAGTGAAGTGTCAAGTAAAATGTTTAGTGAAGCAAAACGTAAATCTGATTCCCGTGATCGCAAACTTATCCGTGAAAGTAACTTGACCAAACATCTCTTTACAGAAATAATATTAGATCTACCAACGGTAGTTGAGAAGCTGTTCAATGAATTCCTCGAAAATGGCGAAAAATATGGAGAATGCAGATATATAAAAACCAACAGGTACAGTCACATACCACGAGTTCTTAAGCTCTTGTAACTTGTAAGAAAGTTTTCAAATAAATATTTATGTCTAGGTCATGTCGCACATGTGAGTGGATGTTGCCTACATATTCTTTCCGTTTTCTGTTTGTTTTTCTTCCCGTTACCAAAAATGAGAGAAGTGTTTCTTTAGCCTAAGACCGCAAACTGAGACGCAGGTGACATAGGCAACAAAGTATAGAGCAAAGACAGACTTTATGTTGCTGAACTGAAGTGTAGTTTGATCTTTCTCACTCGTAATGCTGAATTAGTACATCAATAATCATTTCAATTGAGAGAGAAGTTTAAACTATACTTCACTTCAGCAACAGGAGATCTGCCTTTGCCCTGTGCTGTGTCGCCTATGTTGGCTATGTCGCCTGCGTCTTAGTGTACGTTTAAGTTCATATGGCGACCATATACACGTGCCGTACATTCTCTTGTCTTCAATTGTAACCTCCATTTTTTGGAAGAAGAGGTAACAGACCTCAAACTCTGCAGATATTGGTACCAAGATGAATATTGGAAACTTCTGTTCCACGTTGAACAATGAGGGAAAAAAAAGTCTTACAATTTTGAACGACCACCTTACACAGATCGTCAGGACGTCAATGGCTATCCAATTTAACAAAAATCATATCACATATAAATCCCATCCCATTATATCAGATTTCTTTGACCATCTAGATTCCAGAATATATATGGTAATACTTATTCCCTATCTTCATTCTGACATTTTACTCATTTACTATTTACAAAACGTTTTATGAACCTCCATAACAATATGAACTCAAGCATATTTATTTGAAATGAATCTGAACATTTAGATACAGATGATGAAGTTGCTTTATCATCCCCGTCTCTCTAACCACCACTGGTTTTGTTGACATATCAGATTTTACGTATGTTCGTCCAATTCTAGAATAAAATACATTTTCTCTCATTTTTTTCTCTTTCTCTCTTTCTTTCAAACACACACAGGCGCGCCATGCACACACACACAAACACACACACGCAAACATATATATATACATATATATATATATACATATATATATATATATATATATATCTATATTACAACACACACTGTATGGTCCCAAGTACACAGATTTTCATCTTATCCGTCTTGATAGCGCAATTGGTTAAGTCACTGTTCATTTGTTACGTGTCGTCTAGGTTCTAGTCTCAAGCCCGTCCGCGTATCAGTTTCCGAATATGCTTCCATCAAGCTCCTGTTAGTTTCGAACGTGTTTGAAAGGAATTAAAATTAAATGAGTTAATGTTGTTGATAAGATGAATATATAATACATATGTATGTGTGTGTATATATATATATGTGAATAATTCGCTAGTGGACAGCGACATCAATCATACAATCTCCATGACCGTCGCGCAGAGGATTCGAACCACTGCTTATGGACCCAAGACAGGCGTGTGTTGTGGAGCCTGTCTTGGGTCCATAAGCAGTGGTTCGAATCCTCTGCGCGACGGTCATGGAGATTGTATGATACATATATATAATATATATATATATACATATATATATAATATATATACATATATATATATATATATATATATATATATATATATTGTGACGTCTAAGCCTGAATCCTTTTGTTGAAACGTGCACACCTTTCGGCTTCCGGTTCCTCTTTAAAGCTCTTTTCTAACAACTTTTTTCACATCTAGTTCAGCAACTTTCCACGTTTATTTACGTTTCAGCATGTTTGGGGAGGCTTTACGTCTTTCTTGTTTCTCTCTAATCCTTGTAGTCAGTCGAGGAAAGAGAAGGCCGAAGAGAGAGGAACTGAAGAGGAGAGAGTGAAGAAGAGAGGAAGAACGGGAAGTTGGATGTATACGCTCTTTTTCTCTTCTTTCCTCTTTCCTTCGGTTCCTTCTCCTCTCTCTTTCGTTCCTGTACCTCCACATCCTCTTCCTATTCCTTCTTCTTCACCTTTAACTCCCCATTCTCTATCTATTCCTTCACTTCTTATTTTTATTCATTATGATCATCATCTCCATCCTCCTTCCTCTTATCCTTTAATATAATTTTGAGCTCCTTAATTAACCTTGTTCGTTTTCGTGACTATATTTTTGTTCTTTAATGACATTCTGAGGTTTGTTTTCCTTGTTTTCTTTTCTGTCCGCATCGCGCGCTAGTAGCGTCATCGGAAGCGTGAAGGTCTCGTGATTGCTTAGTAATGGGTTCGAGTCTCCCTCTTCCCTCCCAAATCCCAGCATTGATTGTTACCAACTCTATCAGTCCACACTCATAGGGCATAAGTGGCTGCTTCGGCCGCAACTACAAATTAAACTTCAGTTGCATCATTTCAAGTTATTTATAAAGATGGAAACGTGTTCGAACCGCCAACGGTAAGATGTTGTTATGGTCAACTTTATCGTCCATTCCTCTTTCATCTTTAAGAAGTTTAAACTATTAAAGTTTTTTTTATGAAGGATTGATTGTTCTGATATCATAACCAGTATCTGATGTTGGTACCCTGAATGTTTAATGTCACTATTTTCTCAAACATACCTTCAACCGTTCTCGCGAACACAACCACTGTGCCATGAAATGTGTGTGTGTGTGTGTGTGTGTGTGTGTGTGTGTGTGTGTGTGTGTGTGTGTGTGTGTGTGTGTGTGTGTGTGTGTGTGTGTGCGTGTGTGTGTGCGTGTGCGTGTAAGAAAAAGCTCCCGGGGTGGAAAAGTATCGAATTCTTCTTCTGAGACCGACGAAAAGTTTCTTCGTAATTACTCTCTTCAGATGGTGAAAGATTTTGACCAACAGTGATAGGAGTCTGTTTGAAACGAGCATGACGAAATGAATCACTGTCTAATACATATTTGCAGAATAAATCAGTGCGCGCACACACACACACACACACACACACACACACACACACACACACACACACACACACACACACACACACATATATATATATATATATATATATATATATATATATATATATATATATATATACAATTTCATATATAGACATATACAGTTGTATCAGTCGCTTTCTTATGAATATATGTAGAAACCGTACTTTACCTCAATGATTTTTTTATATCAGTGCATGTATGACTGTTCTCAGCGTAATTTTTCGAACACGTTTGTATAACTGTGGCCAGGAGCCACCATAATCATGTGAAAACAAAAAGCCTATACAAAGTGGCGGGATGTCTTATGCGAGTTATGTAGAGGATGAGCGAACACAATTTGCAAAATCGAAAGCGAAACCAAACAAACAGAAGCACGGTGGACTCGTAACTATTTTATATATTATTCTTTCTCTCCTTATACTCATCTATTTCCTTTTCTGTTTCCTCCCTCCCTTTCCTTCCTCTCCTTGACCCGTCTGCTCTTTTTCTCTTCTTTCCATTCTCTTTCTTCTCGTCCTCTTTCCTCTTAATTTAATCACTTCTTCCTTTCTTCTGTTCTCCCGGATTCTCAGCTTCTGTCTCTCATTTTCTCATATCTCTTCCCCCTTTCTCTCTTTTGTTCTCTCTTCCTTCTCTCTTCGTCGCTCCTTTTTCTCTCTATCCTCTCTTTCCTCCTCTCTCAAAACTCGTACCAAATTCCCCCCCACTCCTTCATCCATTCATCTCTTTTTGTCTCCTAGATCCCTCCTTCTCCCCCTTTCCCCCTTTTAATCCCCCTTTCCCCTTCCTCCCATTTTCTCTATCGTCTCCCACTTTACCATATATGGAGTTCTCTGTCTCAGAGGCCGATTTAACTTTGTCATCATCGCCAAACTTTGCGATAATTAAGAAAATGGGACTGCGCCGTGGAGGAGCAAGCACCTCGGACCTCTTCGCCATCCGTTCGGAAGGTCGAAAGAGAATAAGGTCAAAAGAAAGAGAATAAAGAGACGCAAATGCGAGGGAGAGGTTGTAACTTATGAGAATAATTGAATGCGAAAACATGCAAGAAAGGAAAAAGAGAAAGAGAGAGAGAGAGAAAAAATATATATATTTCTAGATCCTTACCTTGCTTCAGCCTCTTGCATCATATTAATTCATTGTTACTGGAGCCGTAAGGTCGAAAGCCCGATGGGTCTACTGCCTCTGATATCCTTTATTGTAGATCGACATAAGGGCTAAAAGAGCCGAAAGTTCTGCTTGGATCTTCCTCATAGCCTCGCGCTCCAGTTGACATCTGCAAGGAGAAAATTCCGCTGAGCCTGAGGACGGGAGCGCAATGTATCTGTGGAACTAATTAATAAATGCATTTAGGGTGACATGATGGCTTGTTCTTGCGAATCGGTGTGTACAAGGCGTCGTAGTAACGCAGGGAATGAAGCCCGTAATAGTAAACGAAATAGGTCGTGAAGAAGTGCATATAAACTTCACAAGCGTCTGGGGGTCGAAGATGATCCGGTAGTTGTCCACCACGAGATTTACAGAATATACGACGAATGAAAATACGAACAGATAAAGTAAACGAACTGAGATTGTAAATGGATAACTTATCCCTTGTGTTGTGTATGTTTTAAAACAGATTGAATATTTTTAGAAGCTCTGCCAAGGGATTCGAACCCTGACACGTAGCTCAGTCGCTAGCGTCTTGACTTCGTGATTATGCACGCACAGGTCAGGGTTCGAATCCCTTGGCAGAGCTTCTAAAAATATCCCTGATGTATTTGTCACCAGGGGGAGGGAAGGATGTTACGAATAGAGTCCTGAGCCTGTCAGTGGTGGACTGTCTAGTGGAAGAAGATATGTAGTGGATGAAAAGTGGAGAAATAAGAGACAGGAGTGAGATGCTCAGAGTGGATTGAGAGAGACGGGGAAAGAGAAGGATTGCCAGGCAAAACTGAGAGATATATGGAATGTGGTGGAATGTGAAGTCTGGAATGTAGTTTCCAGGCACTACTGTAAGGTACGTTTGCTTGGTGCGATAATCGCTTAACGATGATCGTTCATGACTCAACGATGATCGTCAAACGATTGTCCAGAGCCCTAATTCTTTGTTTTTTGAATGGGGCTCATTTGCTTCGAGCTGCAAAGTACGAAACTGATCGTTTTATTAACCGAACCTACAACAAACGCGCTTACCCAAATAGGATGCCAGTTAGTAGGATGCGTGTCACCCGCCATTAGCTAACAATTTACACCGAGCAAGTCATACTTTTATCTCTAAACCTCATCTGGATGCCAGAAATCGACCCTAAACATCTGTAGATTCTTCTGATTTGACCTCAGTGTGGGAAATTGTCCAAGCTATGGGGCTGGAAATCATAAAAAATTTAATCTGGACCATGATATTAGCGTCGCAGTCATTCCTGGAACAAGGACACCTCTCCCCCTGGTAGTCTGATGATGCACCATGTAGTAAGCGCTGAAACTATCAGTTGTTTTAAAAAACGATTAGACAACTTTATGGATGGGGATGACAGGTGGTGATGAATACGGAGCTGCCTAGTGTAAGCCTTATGGTCTCTTGCAGTCTCCTTTATTCTTATGTTCTTATGTTCTTATGTTATGTTTCTCTTACACGGAATTCCCGTCCACGATGATTAGGAATCATTCTTCTATTCTCTATTCTCGTGATGGACAAACATGGGAGTCAACTCTGACGAAGATGCAGTTTGAATCAACTCCTAGCAGGTCTTCTAATTTATTATCATAGTTTAGAGACATTCCCCTCAATTACCTCAATATATCAAGAATTGGATGGATCGATAACAATATATCTTAACAAAAAAAGAATGAGCGCAGTTATACGCTGTTGTCCTTTTTTTTTCACTGGTTGAGGGATTTTGTATATCTGGACTGAAGACTTGTAACTTTGTTGTGTGACCAAAATATATTTCGTCCAGGAACCAAGTGGAGAATTCATTCCACTGAACGAGACTTCTTGTATTGCGTTATTTATTTCTTTTTCCCTTTATTTCTCTCTTTTTTTTTTTTTTTCTCCTTTATCCTCTTCTTTGACTAAGATTGTCCACAAGGACAGAAGCGATGGTAACAACTATCTTCTCCTTTTTCTTTTTCCTTCTCTTATCATCTATTTCTTCTTCATCTTTTTCTTCGTCTTCTTCTTTGTCTTCTTCTTTCTTTTCTTATTCATCTTCTTTTTCTTCTTTCTCCTCGTCTTCTTTGTTTTCTTTCTCTTTTTCTTATTCATCTTCTTTTTCTTTTTCCTTTCACCTCGTCTTCTTCTTTGTACTTATATTTCTCTTCTTATTCATCTTCTTTTTATTCATTTTCTTCATCTTCTTTGTATTCTTCTTTCTTCTTCCTCTTCCAGTTCTAATATCTGAACGCCCTTCAAACAATTGTCAATCAATCTGAGGAGAATGACCATTAAACTCACTTGTCCTAATGCTTAGGTTTCAAACGCCATTACAAAAAGGAAAATATATGTACGAGTATATGTGTATTAATGCATTATATACCTATAGCTAATATAAAGATGGTGGGGTCTGAACCCGCTGCGTGAGTGAAGGGACGTGCTCTCTGACGGATGCCACCAGTTGATGATGATGATGATGATAAATATTCTAAAAGAACAAAGGTAAACAAAAATTCCTGAATATGATTACCGGAATTATGTGTACCTGATACAATTTGCAACATATGTATCTTGGCCACAAGAATCAACACGACAACAGTCATCATGAAAAGCTAAAACTTTCCAATTTCTTTTATCTTAATTCGAAGTATTGTCAGTTAACTTATGGAATCCCAAAACAATGCATATCACCTGATAAGGTAAGAATGTCAAGAACGAAAACATAATTTGTATATTGAGCTTAAAGATAAAAAGATCTAAAAACAGCGTTTGTTTTTCCGTTCCTAGTAACCACTCCTGTACTCAGGTCTAGGGAATCTAGCAAACCCTATCTCTAGTTAACATTTAATTTCTGAAAGGATAAAGGAAAGTGAAGTGAAATGCTCGTTGAGTATTTATTTTGTTGGTTCCTCAAAATTAAAATCAGTTGCCATCCTTGTTGATAAAAAAAAAAAACATAAATTCCCAAGAAAAAGAAAAGACTACGGAAGTGGTATATTACCGCCATGTATTCATCGCTTCCCAGCATCCCCCCCAAAATTTATTTCAGCACCCGTAGTGGCTGTTAGTAACCCAGGTGAAAAAAAACGGATATGGGTGAATAGACGTCGTTGAAGTGTCACGGATTTCACTGACAATGAACTGACACGACACTGATGCGTTACTGATAGTGTGAATCGATTTTTAAGGTTTACCGTAACTGAGACATCGGGCTCCCCCTGCAGTCGACATGACGTCACAAGGGCGTGGAGGGTTGACGCTATGGAAAAGAGGTTTCATTACAAGAAAAATATTGTAAAGACAAATGTAAGAAAGAGCAAATAAAAAAGTAAATTATCACCACTGGACTGGTAATAAAAGACAGAGAAATAAGAAATAGTTAGGGAGAGTGTATAGAGGAAGAAAAATATTAATGTGATAAAGAAATTATCCAAAATGAAAAGATGAGTAAAGTTATCATGGATGCCTCTTGTTGGTAATGCTAACTGGAGACAAATATAGAAAGTAATGTCAAAGTTATGCTAAAATAATCAATATGCACGAGAAGAAAGGACAGATATGCTAGCACAAAAAGTTATTAACGTGACGATAGTAAACAATGCAACCAAGTATGATTTCTGTTATACACAAAGGCTTTTGTCTCCCATATAAGGCTATTGACCAATTCAGAGCATACCTTTGCACTGACTACTCGTGGAGAAAAAAATACAAACAAAAAACGGGATCGCGCTGTTGTATGATACCAGTAAGTAAAAGCACTGTAAGTTGGGATGAACAGTGTAAGCACAGGCTCCGCAGTGCCAGCACAAGTAAGCGGCACCAGTCAATACGAACACTGTAAAACGACATATGAATGGTCCCAACGCTTTGCGAGTTCCGGTAGTCTGTACACCTAATCAGGGAGAGTAATGCTGGAGGGTGGGTGGGCCATTAAACCGTTTACTAGCATGATGCACTTTACATATTTTTTGCTCTGCCTCACACAGACAACTTTAGTCGGTTGAGAAGTGGGTCCTGAGATTTAGACCTTATAAGTTAGCTCATTCATGCAATACAATCTATGTATCCTATTCGAGCTAGCACAGGATTGTTTTATTTACATAGATGAACAGGATCGGCTTCGTGATGAAGGAGACAAAGTGGAGGAACACAGATGAACAGGATCAACGAACGTGAGATGCGTTTCTAGAACATCGACGATCACTGACTCTGAAGACTTCGACAATGAACAGAACTCTTCGAGAACCTTCCTGCTTATCAATGAATGGGTCCTATATCTATCTACCAAAAGGCTTTTTCCCTCTTATACAGGAGGTAGCCAACCAGCCATGGAATGCATTCATTCTCCACCCATCCCATACCCATCCGAAATCCATTTGCTTTCCTGTTTTGTTTTAGCTCCTCTTGGATGAAAGGCTACCCCTGCACCCGCCCACTGACCAGGTCAGAGGCAATGCAGTAAGAAATAGCACCTCAACAGCAGGGCACGACACCGAACATGGAGTACCCCCACCGTTTCGTCTTCATTGCAACCCTCCCTTCTCGGCCACTCACGAGTTAATAGGGAAAACAAGGAGAAATTCATTTAGATTGCATTAATTTATTATTCATTCACAGCCATTCTCCACTCATATCTATCTCTAACCCCTCTCTATTCCCTGCTCGACAGACATTCTTCTTTTGCCCAAGGCTCCCTTTACTCCATCCATCCATTTCACAATCGGTCGTCCTCTCAAGTTCACTCCATCCATGCCTGCCTACTACTCTCTTTTTGCTGGTCTTTCTTCACTCGTTTTTTGCATATAACCAAACCATTAGAGTATTCTTTCATCAACACTATCTGCTAGCTCCCTTTCCATCCCCGCTCTCCTCCTCACCTCCTCATTTTTCACTCTATGCATCCTCGTAACCTTCCCCATTCCTCTGAAGCACATTTAAAATTCCTCTCTTCCTCCCTAACATTATATAGAAAAAGGATTATTATGAAAACTGGAAGAATCAAAGAATCAAGAATAAAAAATTCAGATTAGAAGAACCATGTCACTTTTGTCATTGTTCTTATAAGCTTAAGAAAACTACCTGACGTTAAAGATTTTTTTTTTTTTTTTTTTTTTTTTTTTTTTTTTTTTTTTTTTTTTTTTTTTTTTTTTTTTTTTTTTTTTTTTTTTTTTTTTTTTTTTTTTTTTTTTAAGTCTGGCAAGCTCACCACAGCCTTTCGTGAAGAATTTAGTATTGATTCCCGATAGATTTCGCCGACGTCTCTTCTCTTCCAGTCTCCCTAATCATCATCCTTCGTTAATGTTTGAGAGTGCGGTGGGAGGAATCCAGGGATTCGAGAAAGCACAAGTGGAGAAGGGGTAAATCTTTGATCTGTCGGCGCATGACAAGGTGTGTCGGTGTGTTTTTCAAGGGAAGGAAGTGACACCGTTTGAATAGAAATTAAAACAAATTGTGAGGTATTGGTAGGTTGTGGTTACATATGGCGCTGGTAGTGAGAAAAGTGATGAGAGATATAATATTGCAATTTGCACAAATGAGTGTGTGAAGAGTTTTGGAAGTAGTTTGAATGTAGTGGTGTTGGGAGATTTAAATGCAAACTGAAGAGATGAGCCTGTGGATGTAGTAATGCGAAAACATGCTGTGCCAGGAATGAACAAAAGCGAAGAATGTTGAAGAGGTGAACGGAAAGGAAACTAATGAAAGTGAATACAGATCTTAAGAGGAAATCCATGCAAAAATATATATATAATATATATATATATATATATATATATATATATATATATATATATATATATATATATATATATGCTGGTACATTGTGACAAGTTGATGAAGGTGGAAAAAGAAGTCACGGGTCTAGTTCCGAGTTTCTGAGTTTACTCCTGACCGGTTTCGCTCTATGCTTGGAGCGAAACCGGTCAGGAATAAACTCAGAAACTCGAAACTAGCCCTGTGATTTCTTTTTCCACCTTCATGTATATGTATATATATATATATATATATATATATATATATATATATATATATATATATATATATATATATATATGCCAGGATGGTTGATATGGGACAGTGGTCAAGAGAGCATTGTGGTGGCGTCCAAGGGAATGATTGTACGACTTCCAAACGCGAACGTGTTAAGTGATGGAATGTCTGATCACCCAGCGGATGTGATCCTGGGAGAAGAACATAAAAGAGGATAAACAATTGACAAAATTGAGAAATGTATGGAATGTGAAGAAAAAGAGAAGGTCAAGTGGAAGTAAAAAAAGAAAACATATGTACACTATTAACAGCACAGAAGACATCGAATAGATTATTCTTACATGTTAGATTCGAGACTAAGAGAAAATATGCTTCTGGAACAGCCCATGACCGTGGTAAATAAATCTAACAACATCATTGGTTCTAATACCATCAAGAGCAAAGTTAACGACAATATAGATATGAATCCTGGAATGTATAAGCTAGACAAATCCATTACTAGTAACGTTGTCCGATAGATCGGATGCATGAAGTCTTCGACCAAAGGAGGCTTGGGAATGTCAGATCAGATATGTTGGGTATTCATATGTAATTACTTGAGACCATACAGGTATTTAAGTGTAATTACTTGAGGTCATTTGTCGACACCTGGTTGAGTATATTCTAATTTTCTCTCACACGCACGGCCATACATACATGCATACACGCATACATGCATAAACGCACACATCTATGTTTACATGCATAAATATATAAATGCATAATTGCATACATATATATTCATGTATGCAAACATATACGTTGGGCGCCCGATTGCGTGTACACACATATATGCATACACACATATATTCACACGCACATGCACACATGTATTCACACATACATGCATACACACATGTATTCATACGTACATGCATATATACACATATGTACATACATACAAACACACATAACTCACCTTCCCACTCACATGACGTGGGAAGTGAGAAACCTCAAGTAAGACTAGCCTTATAAGATGCGGTATCCCTCTTTTTTTTTTTTTTTTTTGCCGATGTTGGGTCGCCTCCCCGCCTGGCCAGGACGGTCGGGAACCAGAGCGACACACACATACATACATACACACATACATATC
Organism: Oratosquilla oratoria; assembly: GCF_046742065.1. Classification (NCBI taxonomy): domain Eukaryota; kingdom Metazoa; phylum Arthropoda; class Malacostraca; order Stomatopoda; family Squillidae; genus Oratosquilla; species Oratosquilla oratoria. The sequence continues at coordinate 55,151,025 of NC_134792.1, read as the reverse complement.
TGTACATACATACGTACATACACATATACATACACATACATAGATACACACATACATACATAAGTGTACACCTGTGTGCTGAATAATGTAACAGGTATAAGTTAACCACTTTACCTCGTCTTAATACTTCTCAGTGTGGGCGTATATATAAATATAACTGTAAAATATTATCCTTCTCTTCCACCAACAAGATATTAATATGTGTTCAAGGTTCATAGTCTCTGCTTCTCTACTTTTATTTCTCATAAGTGTCTTTTGTATATATGTGTGTGTATATACATATATGATGCATATGAGCATATATATATATATATAGGTGTGTGTGTGTGTGTGTGTGTGTGTGTGTGTGTGTGTGTGTGTGTGTGTGTGTGTGTGTGTGTGTGTATGTGTACGTGTGAGTGTATGTCCGTGTATGCGATTTATCGGTGCAATCGGAAACATACTTTTTTGTATTCGCTTAGTTGTGGGTTCGAATCCCCTACTCATCGAAATATGTATATATATATATATATATATATATATATATATATATATTATATATATATATATATATATAATATATATATATATATAATATGTATTTATGTATGTATGCACATATGTGTGTGTGTGTACGTGTGGGTGTGTGGGTGTATGTGTGTGTGTGTTCTTTCGTGCCTTTTCTCCCCCCTTCCTTTGTCGCCGGTTGACCACGCCCACCTCGTTGTCTTGCATCCAGCTCTCACGCCTCCGTTCAGACATTTCTTTTTGCACAACCAACACTATTTCTATCTCTTGTTCCTCCTCTTCCTCCTCCTCCTCCTCCTCCTCTTCTCCCTCCTCTTCTTGCTCCTCCTCCTCCTCCTCTTCCTCCTCCTATATCTCCTCTTCCTCTTCGTTTCCTTCTTCTCTGTATTCTTCTGTTTGTTATGTTCTTTTCTGTTTTACCTCCCCTTCTATTTTTTATTCCCTTTTTCTCCTCTTCCTTCTTTTTCTTCTTATTTGAATTCACCGTTTTCTTTACCATTTCCTCCTCCCTCTCTCTTCCTTCTTTTTCTCCTCCAACATTTCTTCCTTTTCTTCTCATTAATTTTCCTCCTCTTCTTATTTTTCTTCTTTCTCCTCTTTCATCTCCTCCACCTTCCTTTTTTTCTACGTTTCTCCTCTTCATCCTCTCCTAAAATTTGTTGTGCTCCATTTTCTTCCCTCCTTATTTTTTCATTTTATCATTCTATCAATTTTTCGTCCTCTTCCTTTACCCCTCACTCCTCCTGGTTCTCTTTCTCCTTCTTTTATTCTTTCTCTTCCTCTTCCTCTTTCATTTCCTCTTCCTCTTCCTCTTCCTTTTCTTTTTCCTTCAATCCTTCCCTTACATAAGATAAAACGTAAGAGAAAGGAATAGAATCCGCAAGAAGTTAGTTTGGAAACCAAAGACCTGTGTCGCATTGTCCCATGCTTTAGATAGGTCTAGCAACAGCAAAGACCTTACTTGAGTCTCCTAAAGAGGATCATCAATTCAAACAAGAAGGCCAAGTTACCATTTTGTGATCCTTTACGGAAACCAGATTGGTGATCAAAGACGTTCGGATGAATATTTTTCTAAGTTTCATGTTAGGGACAAAACCAAAACGTTCAAAGTCAGGAGGATATTAGAACAATACCATGATAAAATTCTGAGAGAGTGATGACTTCGCACGAAGAGTAGAAACGAAGAATAAAAACGAAGAGATCGACAACAATTAAACAGTTCTTCCAGAAGTAAATCAGCAACGGAACAATTTCCTGTGAAACACAGACCGAATCCCATCAAAATTAGAATCTTTCTCAGAGCTAAGAATAAATAAAACTGAAAATAAATATTCATATCAAAGACATAAACTACAAGAAACAAAACATATTTCCACCAAAATGATCTAAGATGGACTTTCGGGACAACAGTTAACCAAAATGGTACCAGAATCTTCGAAAGATGAAACAGCAAAACATAAAAGTGTGTTCTGTAACAACGATGTCATGTCGTTGAAGATGGCATCAGTGGCTGAGGTGTATAAAACAAATTGTTCTTGGAGTTAGAAGAGTTTCTTTCTATGTCACTAGTGTAAGATTGTTATACTTAGTAGGAACCAGACTTAGTAGGATTCTTGGGAGAGACAAACGGTATATGAATCTCAGGGATCTAAAAGGCCTTGTATCATTTTTACACCTGATCACCTTGAGGAATGCGAGAACCATTTCAGTTACTGGACTCGAGAACTGTGTATTGTATTTGAGATAAATACTCATGTAAGAAGCCACATATGTATACATATATGACTGGATTTAGGCGGTATTGCACATATGTATATATGTATTCATTTAGGTAGGTAGGATGGTAGAGACCTATACATACATACACACACACACACACACACACACACACACACACACACACACACACACACACACACACACACACACACACACAAAATGGGATGACAGAAATACAAGAGGACACGGAAAGAAAATAAAAAAAGACAGCTATAGAAGAGATTTGAAAAAGAACAGCTTTCCTCACAGAGTAATAGACAGTTGGAACAAGTTAGATGAGAAAGTGGTGTGTGCAAAAACAATACATGAATTTAAAAATAGTTTAGATAAAATGAGATATGAAGACGGGACCCCACGAGCATAGCTCCCCTTCCCGTAAAATACAACTAGGTAAATACAACTAGGTAAATACACACACACACATATATATATATATATATATATATATATATATATATATATATATATATGTATATATATATATATACATATACTCATTCCTCGTTTAACGAATGAGTTACTTTCGTAGGAAATCGTTCGTTAAATGAAAATACATTAAACGAATTCCATTTTCCCATTGACTCCCATTATATAAGTCAAGATACGTTCTTACGAAC
>NC_134792.1:55135622-55143122 GCF_046742065.1 Oratosquilla oratoria | reverse complement strand
CATTAAGTGCATTAGGTCAAAGGAAAAGTAGTATCAGAATGTTCTAGAATATGCAAGAGTGACTGACTTTTTCTTAGGAAGGAATTGTTTGAGTATTCGAACATCCTTATTTATCTTACATGCCCCTCCGTAAGCTATCATATCCTAACGTAATTGAAGAAGCTTTAGTTTGTACTATACTGATACGAACTTTCATATGGGACTAGGGAATCTTAACCCACAAGGACATCACATAAGGAATCACGGTCTATAGTAACCTTAGGGGTCCGCGATCGATGGCGACCTCGTTCAAAGAGGGTCCGCTTGGAGTCGTGGTGCATGGTAACCCATTTCGTTGAGGGTCCGTGGGGTGGGTGGGTCGCGGTCCATCGTGACTGCGTTCAAGAGGGGGTCGCAGCCTATAGTGATCCCGTTCAAGGTAGGGTCCATTTGGGTCGTGGTCCATACACACACACACACACACACACACACACACACACACACGACTCGGTGGCGCGGTTGGTAGAGTCCCAGACTGTCAGTACGGCGGTGCTGGCGGTACCTGGTTCGAATCCTGCCCAGGCCTGAAATTATTTCAGTATCGCTGCGCTTCGAGTCGTTACTCCAACTCTCGTGGGCGGGGAGTTGGGGGGGGTGCGTGTAAGGTCATAGCATTACCCATAGATCGGTCATACGAGCTCTGAGCTCTCTTCCGGGAGGGAAATAGCTGTCGATCACGAGTCCAACACGTGATCCAAAGACCAAGGTGAATCATACACACACACACACACACACACACACACACACATATATATATACATACACAAACACACATACATACACACGTACACACATACACACACACACACATACACACGCACATATAATGTTTCAGCATATTATGATGAATCAGAACTGTGTGGATATTAGGTTTTACATCACTTGAGTTGTCAGGCGATGTGTAGAGGTCGTGAGGGAGTGGAAGAATGAATTCGTCGTTTCGTGGATTGGCAGTATAACTGATCGAGTAGAGATAATATATATTAATATATGTGTAGCATCATTCATGTCACAGTGCTATGTTGACGCTATTTCCTCGTGTAGGTGTGTAATTTGGAATGTTCTGGAATATATTGTAAGCAATTGATTAAACTCGTTTGTTTATTATACTGTTTCGTTTGTGGCTATAGGGCTATGATGCACGACCATCATTTCTTTTTGTCTTTTAACAAGTCACTATTTCAAGTTATTTTTATCAATGTATGTCACCTTATTTTCCCGTTAAATGACCTAACTAGGGCATTTTGTTTTTTCCTCTTTATCAGTGAATAATGATAAATGATAATAAAACGTAAATGACGTTGTATATTTTTAATCTCATCCCCTAACCAAAAGTTTGGCTACACCATTCATGAGACCCACTTGTAACGAAATTACACAAACATCTGTATCGAAGTAAGACCTCACCACAAAAGTCTCCATTTATCCCAGACGGAAATGAGATATGTTCATATAAACTTAATTAAACGGCTTCAATGATAGTTACATCCCTTTCGGACCCACGACTCTCGCAACCAATCAATCAATTGTTGCTCTGGATTTCGCTCACCCGTAGTACCGCAGCTGTTGGTAATGAATTTTACAAAGGATTCACAAAGGCGGAGCATGCCGACAAGAGACCTTTTGGTCCATAAGTTGACCTCCTATGGACTGATTTTTTACTTATATTACCAACAGGTAACAGCAGTCTCCTCTTGCTGACGGAAATACGATTGAATTAGGTAAAGAAAGATCTTAGACCCAATCAGAAGACTAATGTTGGTATTCTTAAAAAAATTATTTCCTTATATAAATCTTATAAAAGACCTTGGAAGGGAAAGATTTACATAAGGAAAGATTTTTTTTAAGAATACCACCGTAAGAATTTTATGGTGGTATTCTTAAAAAATATTCTTCCCTTATATAAATCTTTCCCTTCCAAGAATTTATATAAGATTTATATAAGGAAAGGTATTTTTAAGAATACCACCGCAAGAATCTTATGGTGGTATTCTTACAAAAAATTCTTCCCTTATATAAATCTTTCCCTTCCAAGAATTTATATATTGTTTTTTTTTTTTTTTTTTTTTTTTTTTTTTTTTTTTTTTTTTATACCACCGTAAGATTACGTTTTCTGGGGACTCTACTTCCAAAGATAAATGAAGAACCTCACGGTCAACGATCTGACGACCGCCATAACGATGGAAACGCTCTGAGGTCTTCTGGTTTGAGATTCGCTCAGGAGAGCGTGTGGTGTTCCGTTCTCTGCTGAGGGCGAGGACACTTGTGTTCTGCTTATGCCAGCAGGTGCTGCTCAGGTGTTGGTGATGTACATGAGTATGTAGATGATACTAGAGGCTCGAAAATCAATAAGAGTTGGACCACCAACGGCGTCCTCTTGTTTGCTAATTCAAAATATCGGGAAATGGTTGTACTCAAATATTTAAAAGGAGAATCGTACGTGTTCATTCTTGTGTCGTATTTGTGTATTAAACATGAATATACATATATACACATATACACAGATGTGTATGTACATATATACTTATATACATACATACGTATATACATGTATACATATATGCAATTATACATATATACAATTATACATATATACGTATATACATGCATACATATATATATGCATATATGCAAATGTTTTATATATACGTATCTATGTGCATACATGTATCCGTGAATACACATATACGTACATGTGTATGTATATACATATATAATCTTTATGCGTATACTTATGTATATACTTACATATATACATATAGACATACATATATGCATATATACATATGTTTATGTATGCATATATATGCGTATCTATGTACATATGTTTTATATACGTATATATACATACGTATCTATGTGCATACATGTATACCTATGTACATGTATACATCTTTTTGTGTATACTTTTGTATATACTTATATATGCTGATGTATTTGTACAATTATACGTATATACTTACATATGTATATACCTGAATATGTTTATACATATATGCATTTGTACAATTACATGTTTACATTTTTATGCATTTATGTATTCATGCATATATGCATTTATGCTTTTATACATTACATGATGTTTATGTACCTATGAATTTGTATGTAATTAAGTTTGTGTACTTTTGTGTACATATATGTGTGCATGTATTGGTTTATATGTTTAAGGATTTATTCATCTATATTTTCGTGTGTTCATACATTCACATATTCATTCATTCGCGATTTAATAATCTGATACGTTTTAATATTAAACGCGTATACATATGTACATTTAGACGTTGATGTATTCATATACTTTTTGTATGTACACTGATCTATTCATATACTTTTTGTATATACGCTGATGTATTCACATACTTTTTGTATGTACGCTGATATATTCATATACTTTTTGTGTGTACGCTGATGTATTCGTATACTTTTTGTATGTACGCTGATGTATTCATATACTTTTTGTATGCAAGCTGATGTATTCATATACTTTTTGTATGTACGCTGATGTATTCATATGCTTTTTGTGTGTACGCTGATGTATTCATATACTTTTTGTGTGTACGCTGATGTATTCATATACTTTTTTTGAGGTGTGAAGGACACTGCATGTATAGTCGACTTTCTTCCTGGCCTTCAGCCTTGTCGTATTGTGATTATAACACTGTCGAAACAGTCTCCCCCTACGCCGAGCCGACGACTGATAGATTCATTGACTCATGATAAAGATCAAAATAGAAAAATTCAAACAGAACACATATATCTAGATCAGCGTTTCTCATCTTAGGATCCGTGACCCCTTGGGAGGTCATAGAGTTTCAAAAGTGGAGCCAAGATTCGGAAACTAGTGGTTGTTAGTGGGTGCAGAGCGATTAGTTTTAGTGAACAAGTGGTCTTATGGAGTCTGAGGAACAGCGATACATAAGTGTGGAATACACGAAAAAACGTGTTGTTAGTGGATTCACAGCGATTAACTTTAGTGACGAACTGGTCTCATGGAGGTCAGTGAACAGCAATACATAAGGTGGTATACATGATAAAACGTGTTGAGAACCATAGGTCTAGATAAGCGTTTCCCAACCTGAGGTGCTGGGAAGTGATGCACACAAAAGTCACATTGATATACGTATCATTGATGACCTAGTTGTGCATATTTGACTTTTTCCATGCTATCTTATTTTTCTAGGGTGTTCTTATTTCTTCTACAAAGAATATTGTCAATTTGTTTCAGTTCTAAGGAATCAAGAAAATAAATCGTCAAGCAGTACATTTCACTTTCTTTTATCCTTCTAATTACAAGATAGTGGTGCTGGACTGCTTGTACTGTACATGAACAACAGGGGGTGCTATGGTCGGAAAAGGTTGGGAAACGCTGATCTAAATGATTGTGTAGTTGTGTGACTTTCTTTGGGACTGTGTGACCCTAGCAACCTATGCACAGACTGAAGAACATAGATCTATTATAATTTTGGATCCCTAAATGGATCCCGAAGCACAAAGAATGTGGTCAGGTTGACCACCCTTCCAACAACCCCAAAAGAATTCTGCTGAACATTTAATTTATCATTACCAGCAAAGAACCAGGTCGTCGTTGTCAAAATGACACGATGGCAGAACGAAGCTGTAAATCATGCAATGCCTAATGATAATGATAAATGCCCTGCATACTATCAATGCAGAATAATCCAATAAAACCCTCTTGTCAGGGTTGTGTTCATCATTATACCTACAAATACGATAATTATAATTCATCCAGGTAAGTTCCATATCGCGCGTAACTGTAAGGAAAAAAATAGATAAAGGCCTCAAGTATACTTTAATAAAATCACTTGACGGCAGCCATATTAAAGGGTTTAGTGGCACTTAGTACATAGATAGTTAATCCAGAAAGGATTATTTCTCGTTTAGATTTTGTTTTGTACTTCTCGCTCTTGAAACTCTTAAGTGTATTTAATTTCCTCTTCCCTTTGTACTTCCTGTTGCATGCTTCCCTCATATCGGCTGTTCTGTACATTTTTTTTCTCTCTTCTTGTAGTTCATTTGTACTTCCCACTTTCTCTTTTTCTTTTAGTCTCTCGTGATGAAGTTCTTTTGTCCTTTTTCGCTTTATTTCGCTTCGGTTTTCATCTCTTACCTTCTGCATCCTTTGTATTTTTTGCCTTGTTACCTCCTCGCTCTTTTAGTCCCTCAATTTTATTGCTTCCTCTCTCTCTCTCTCTCTCTCTCTCTCTCTCTCTCTCTCTCTCTCTCTCTCTCTCTCTCTCTCTCTCTATCTATCTATCTATCTATCTATCTATCTATCTATCTATCTATCTCTTGCTTTGTACAAGATTTTCTTGTGCCTCTCTCACTGTACTGATCTTGTGTCTTCTACCATATACAGTACAACTTCCTCCAACAGCATCACCTGATAACTACGGTAAGAGATTGGATTACGTTTAAATCTTTCCAAGTTTATATTAATTCTCAAGTACATTTGCAACACAGCAAGGAAGCAGCGATCAAGGCTACACCGGCAGCTCAAAGAGAAAACGGGGAAACACGAGACCTTTACCGAACTTTTTGATTTGTTTGTACATTTCGTCTTGTGCCTTTTCCTTGTGTTATTAATTCTCAAGTACATTTGCAACACAGCAAGGAAGCAGCGATCAAGGCTACGCCAGTAGCTCAAAGGGGAAACCGGAGAAACACGAGACCTTTACCGAACTTTTTGATTTGGTTGTACATCTCGTCTTGTGCCTTTTCCTTTGTTTTCCTTTGCCTTCTAAATCTTTCCAGGATCGTCTCCCCCCTTTTGTCTTTCTCCTTTTATTCACAACCTTGTGCTCTCCTCGTATCTTCTGTCTTGTATCTTTCCCCCATACCTTTCTCACCAGGTCACCCTTTTTCTATGTATATCGTTTTGTATTCCCTCTGTATCTTCCTTTGTACTCTTTCCCCGTTTCATTTCTCTCCTTTCGTACGCTCACTCGTACATCCTCCCTCGTATCTCTTTCCTTGTATCTCCTACTTTTGTCTGTTTCTTTGTACTTTTTCCATTGTTTAATTTGCATTGTGATGCCTTGTTCTATTCCCCTAATAAGTTCTGTCTTTCACAAATCCTCATATTTCTTCCATCGCATACACCCTCCCGTTCTTGATCAAATCTTCCCTCTGTCTTGTGTCACCTTTGCCCTGTCCACTTGTGCTGTGATAAAGGAACAAACTGTCCTACTGTATACCAACAAACCCGTCATATGTTGACAAATCCATCAAACCAAGTCAGACACCTTAAAAATCTTATCAAACGCCACAAATTCCCTCAAAACGTTCCTATTATTATTCTTAATTGATATACGAATGTATGATTGATAAAGAATGTTGCCACATCATTGTTTCGAGTTTGTTTTGTATGAAATTTGTCCCGTCAAAGGAGTCTCGGCCCAGGGCAGTGGGCGAGATGCAGGGATGACCCGACATCCAGGAGGTGCCAAGATAAGAGGGAGGGAACAGGGTGGAGGGGAGGGGAGTGTGATAGGGATGGAATGGGTGGGAGTGGTTTTTATGTTGTTGTTTTTTTGTTGTTTTTTTGGCTACCTCCCTTATAAGGGGAAAAAAGCCTGTGGTATATGTATGTATGTTCTGTGTTTATGTAACCCAGTGATCTCAATGCTGTTTTGGCACAGTAGATTAGTCCTAGACCCCTGCCCCTTTTTTCAATCTTATTTTCTTGTGACCAAATTCATTCAACGCTGTTACATTCTTTGTAAATTTTGGTTTGACCGACACTGTATTTTTTCATGAAAAATGTAAATGTTTCATTTGCATAACGAAAAGAGCCAGTAATGTATACACAGACACCCACCAACGTGATGATGTATTTTATGGACGAGTCACGAAATAGCCAAGTAACATTCTTTATCTGAATCAAATCCACGAGGCGCTCAAAAGGTAAAATAAATACATATATGAATAAATAGATAAATGAGAATTATTCCCATTTTTTATGATTGTGATAAAATATTCCCTTTTACTTTTTCTGCCCCTTCTTCCTTTCATTTACTTCCTTTAGTTATTTTCTTTCTTCTTCTTTTCTTCCTCTACTTTTACCGTGTACCTTTCTTCCGTTTTCTAAACCTTCCTTACAAAGTCTTTGTCTTCCATCTTCACGTCACCATTTTCTTTTCCCATTATTTCTTTTCGTTTTCACTCCATATCTTTCTTTATCCATTTTTTTCTCCTCTCTTTCCTCTATTCTCCTATTTAATTCTTTTAATTCTATTCTTCTCCTATTCTCGTTTTTTTTTTTCTTATCTCATTTCTTCCCATTTTCTATTTTCATTTATTCCCACTCTTCCAGTTTCTTTTACTCCTTTTTTCTTTCCTTTTCCTTCTATTTCATATTCTTCTCATCTATTTTCCTATCCTGTTTTCTTCGTCAATTTCTTTTTCTTATTTACCATTTTTATTCTTTTTTCATTACTCGTT
>NC_134792.1:55123122-55130622 GCF_046742065.1 Oratosquilla oratoria | reverse complement strand
AGTGAGGGAAAAGAGTCGAGAAGGGTAGTGGATTGAAGTGACGATGGAACCGTGCCAGGGTTGTGTAATAGTACCATGGTTGTTCAACGTGTACATGGATGAGATGTTAAGGGAGGAGGGAGGTACTAGGCATGGTTCTGGAGCTAATATGTGAGAAAGGAAGGAAGTGGTAGGTGAGCCAGTTGTTGTTTGCGGATGACATTGTACTTGTAGCAAAGCCGAATGATAAACTAAAGTAGTAAGTGGTGGATTTTAGGAGGGTATGGGAGAAGGAAACTGAAAGCAGATGTGGGAAAGAGCAAGGTGATGTGGTGTACAAGGGTTGAGAATATCAGAACCAATCAAATGCCCGAGAGGAATAAAAAGTGTCATGAGAGAAGGAGAAGATTGTACGAGAACGTGATTATGACTTACCTTACCATATCCTCTTGGACTTCGGCAACCATGGAGCGCCACCGTTCACGGTCCCTAGTTACTTGTATTATGTATTATGACTACAGAACGGTATGGAGCAAAGACTTAGGATATGAATATGAAAAAGGTAGGGAGGAAGGGCTTACACGTGTTCGAGATGAAGAGTTTAAGAAGTTTTTTGTGGAGGTTATGGGGATGGATATAGTGAGAAATGTGGAGGTGAGGTAGAGAACAGGTGTGAGGGAAAGAGCTGGCCGAGAAGATAGATCAAAGAGCGCAGGGATGATCTAGTCATAGGGAAAGAATGAGGGACGAGAGAAAAATAAAAAGAACGTAGAAAGCAGAATCGGATGGAGTGAACCTTATGGAAGACCGAAGTGAATGAAGGGAGCGATGGACATAAGAGTATTGTCTGTCGAGCAGGGAAGAATGAGTGACGAAAAAAAAAAGAACGTAGAAAACATAATCGGATGGAGTTAACCTTGTGGAAGACCGAGGTGAATGGACGGGGTGAAGGGAGCAATGGGCATAGGAGTATTGTCTGTCGAGCAGGGAAAAGATGAGACAAAAACAGATGTAATTGGAAGTTTGCTATAAATGAAAGGAGAAATGGCTTGACACGAAGGAATTTATCTTTGTCTGTCTTGCATATTTCTCGTATGGATGAGGGAAAGGGGAGGGAAGATTGCCATGTAATGAAAGGGTAAGGAGAAGCTAGTTTTGGTTCCTGGGCCTTGCTGTGGAAGTGCTGTGTCTTTCTGCATTGCCTCTGACCCGAGCACTATAGGGACGACCCTTCATCTACGAGGAACTAAGATGGGAAACACAATGAATGGGTTTTTGAATGGGTGTGAGATAAGGTGGCTGTGTACTTTGATTCGAACAACCTTCTCTTGTAAGGATGATAAGGCCTTTTGGTATATATATATGTATATATATACATATGTATATATATATATATATATATATATATATGTATATATATATGTATATATATATATGTATATATATATATATATATATATATATATATATATATATAATATGTACAACACTGAATGGGTCCCAGTGATTAGAGATATATTTTAAAAACCATAATGCACTTCAATTCTAAGCCATCAACATCGGGAGACCCAATGGGGCCACATGCAGAAATTGAAATGCGGTACTGCCGAGGACTCGAACTCAGCGATCACATGACGAGTGCCGTAGTAACTAACCAACTACGCTATCAAGATATATATATATATATATATATATATATATATATATATATATATATATATATATATATATATATATATATACACATAGATAATTGTATATATTGTTTCCCAATCATACTCTTCTTGTCTTCCTATCCTCTCTGCACTTCTACTCTTTACATTTTTTTCTCTTTTCCCCTCCTCTTCTTCTTCATAAAACACACTTCCTACCTCAGTCCGCTGTTCACCCATTTCCTCTCTCCTCGCCTTTCATAACCCCACACGCTCTCCCCCCCCCCCCCGCTACACTCCCCTCCCTCACTTTCCTCCCCCCCCCCCCGCACCCTGGCCTCGGATCCATTCTTCCCCCCATTCTCTCCTTTTTCTCTCATGATCTTCCAGTATATTTCGCTAGAGATATGTCCCTTCCTCCAATCCTCTTTTACCTTCTCAACCAACCTTACCTTTTTCCTCCTCCTTTCCTCCTTGTTTTCCCTTTTTTCCTCCTGGTCTTTCTTCCTTTTATTCCTCTCATTCCTCTTTCTTTTCTTCCCTTCCTCCTTTTCTTTTCATTACTTCTCTTCATCCTCTTCCGTTTGTTCTTCATATTTCTTCTAGTCTTGTTCGTCTCCCGATGTTTCTCCTTCAGTTCCTTTTTACATTCTAGATTTACTATTCCTGCTTCTCCAGATTACTTTTTTCTTCTATATCTTCCATTCCTCCTCATTCTCATCCTCATACACATCCTCGTCCTATTTCTCTTCCCATCCTCTTTTTTTTCCCTGTGACTCTTCCTATTTCCTTTCTCGTATATCTCCTCTTCCTCCTCCTCCTCTTCTTATCCTGCAACTCTTCCTCTTTTTTCTTCTCTTCATTTTCATCTTCATTCTCTTCTGCTACCTCCTTCCTACCCTCCTCATCCTCCTCTTCTTTCTTCTTCTTATCCTTTTTCATTTTCTTTCTCAACTTCTTGCTTCTTTACTCCGACCATCTCCACCTTTTTTCTAAACCCTCAGTTCCTTTTTTTCCTTCTAATACTCCACCTTTTTCCCTCTTTTTCCTTTGCCTCCTCCTCCTCTTCCTCCTCACCGTTTACTCTTTTTCCTTCTCTTTTTCCCTAAGGACTCCCTTATCGCCTTCCCGTTTTTCTCGGACCACATTCGCCTTTCCCCTCCCTCCCTCCCTTCCCCCCTCCCCTCCAACCAACACACTTTCTACTTGATATTCCACAAGTGTTTCGATTCTCCCTCCCCTCCGTCTCCTCCCTATCCCTCCTGTCCCCGCCCTCCTCTGCAGTGTTTCGCAGCTATATCTTTGTCTTCGTCTTCTTTAGGTTCTTCTCGTTGTCTTCTTCATGCACTTTTTACTCTGTTGTCCTTTTCATCACCCATCCACACACATACCCCATGTAGGTGTGTGTGTGTGTGTGTGTGTGTGTGTGTGTGTGTGTGTGTGTGTGTGTGTGTGTGTGTGTGTGTGTGTGTGTGTGTGTGTGTGTGTGTGTGTGTGTGTGTGTGTGTGTGTGTGTGTGTGTGTGTGTGTGTGTGTGTGTGTGTGTGTGTGCGTATGATATATACTGTATATATATATATATATATATATATATATATATATATGTTGATGCGAGTAACATTGTATGTGAAGGAATTTTGTACAAGTGTAGCTTATGTATTGTGCCCTGGTTAGTCTTCACATATCACAACTTCCCTCTCCTTGTGTGAGTATTTTGTTGTTGTCCTACATGTGCTATTATTCCCCAAAGGATCTTCCACACATACATGGCAATATACCTCTCACTTTTTTTTTTTTTTTTTTTTTTTTTTTTTTTTTAGAGGCTAAGTCTTTCCCAGTGATTCATACACTGTAGTCCCCGATTCCTGCTGGTTACGGTTCTCTGGATGGCTTCAGGGATTGTGATATCCAAGAATGTTTGGGGGGACTGTAGCTGACAGAAGTATTCCAGCTTGGGTAGGATGACGGATTTCCACAGAGTGATCATCCATCCTTCCTCCCTTGTTGTGGACGTTCTTAGAACCCAGCCACTGCTCTGTCTTGCAGAATCTGTGATCTTGGTGTAGTGAAGGGTAAAGGGTAAATCTCTGTTCATATCCCCAGTTCTTTCACCTGGTTCTTTCATCGGACGATATGGATGCTCACTTGGCACAACGTAATTTCCTTCAGCCCCGCGTTGTTCCCGTACCTTAGCAGTTCGAACCTTTACCCACTTAAGGCCATATTGTCCTCTTAGGCCCAGTTGAGTAACCTGGTTAGGTACTGCTGTAGCTGGGCTGTGTCTCCCTCATGTCTTATTTCGTTGTTGGCCCTTGTGTAGTCCGCGAAAGAGGTGGCTGCCTAGTGTTTCAGGTTTTCGACAATGTCGCCAAAATGGACAAGGAACAGTAGTGTGTCAAGTACTGAACCTTGCGGCACTCCACTCTAGACTTTGCTCGGCTAAGATAATTCTCCATGTACTGCTACCCAGTGCGTTCTCTCTGATAAGTAGCTATGTAGCCACTTTCCCAGTGAGCCATATATAACCATGATCCCGTAATTTATGCAGCAGGATGCCATGGTCTACCTTATCGAAGACTTTAGCAAAATCCAGGCATTTCCCACTTCCCGGATGCTTCTTAGTATTCCTTCGTAGTGTATTAGGACCTGGGAGAGTCATGAGGTGTTCCGTCTGAAACCGTGTTTTCCTTTGTTGAAGAGATGGTTTGCTTCAAAGAAGTCCATCGTCTGTCTTCATGAGGTGAGGGGTGGCATCACTCGGTTCTGTTGTTTGGCTCGTCCTCTGCCTCCTCCCTTGTGTATTGAAGTAAATATCCCTGTTTTCCTGGTGTCGGGTACTGCACCGGTACCCAGCGACTTGATCCATTGCTCCCTCAGAGATTTGGCAAGTTCCGTTTTGCACCTTTTATAGTACCTGTGGATGGAGGCCATCTGATCCGGGAGTTACGTCTGGTGCCATTTTCTTTTTTTTTTTTTTTTTTTTTTTTTTT
Organism: Oratosquilla oratoria; assembly: GCF_046742065.1. Lineage (NCBI taxonomy): Eukaryota > Metazoa > Arthropoda > Malacostraca > Stomatopoda > Squillidae > Oratosquilla > Oratosquilla oratoria. The sequence continues at coordinate 55,126,001 of NC_134792.1, read as the reverse complement.
TTTTTTTTTTTTGCCTCTATTACGTTTTCTTTATTGAGGATGATAACAGTCAGTCATTATTTTATTTAATACTTTTTTCAAGGAAGTTCTGTGGATTTACCACAGCTTTCTCCTGCTTCGTTTCACTAAAGACATTCTCATCTTGTCTTTCCAAGATGTCTGCCATTTCCTTTGGGTCTCCCTTTTAAAGTGCCTTCATCTTTAATAAAAGAACCTACTACTGATGTACTTTTGAGGCTCTGTTTGGTGTTCTCAACGGCCTGCATTTCCTCTCTTATCCGTTGTTCTTCGTAGGATTTCTTTAGTTTTACTTCTCTTTCCTTGATTTGTCTCATTACATCATCTGTGACAGGATGGTGTCTTGCCTTAATTAGTTTGGCTTGTGGGTTATGCCTTTTCCTCATCAGAATCTTTGGATCCCGAGAGGTTATCCTTCTTTTGTGTTTGGCACCTAATAAGCCAAATCCAAATGATCAAAATAAAATAAATTTTTCATAAGCTTATGTTCTCTTCCGATCTTCCGAAACCGCGAATATTCTTCCTGACAACTACACCTGATCCATGTTGTGTAAGAGTTATGTAAATACATCTTCCATTGTCGATGTATTACTACATAAAAAATATATTTTTGATACAAGAGAATTGCTGTAGGTAGACATATGACAGAATGATATTCAGTAACGAAAGATGTGTTTGCACCGTTCTGGTATATCGCGTGTCGTTTTCAGATATCCACAGGAGTAAAGTCAGATGATGTTGTCAACATGGCGCAAAGCTTCCGAGCAGAAGTTCAAATGTAGATGAGGTTCTGCGAACTGGTCGGCCAGAGAGTACGTCTGCATCATTCAAACCTACAAGAATTTTCTTCTTCTTTCCTTCTTTTTCTCCTTCCTCTTTATTTTTTTTTTCTTTTCTTCTTTTTTCTTCTTTTTCCACTTCTTTTTCATCTTCTTCTTCCACTTTTTCTTCTTCTCCTTCCTCTTCTTTTTCTTTTTCTTCTTTTTCTTCTCCGACTTCTTCTTTTTCTTCTTCTTCTTCTTCTTCTCCTTCCTCTTCTTCTTCTTCTCCTTCCTCTTCTTCTTCTTCTCCTTCCTCTTCTTCTTCTTCTCCTTCCTCTTCTTCTTCTTCCTCTTCTTCTTCTTCTCCTTCCTCTTCTTCATTTTCTTCTTCTTCCACTTCTTTTTCTTCTTTTTCTTCTTCCTCGTCTACTTCTTTTTCTTTTTTACCGAAAAAATAAATGGCATCAAGGGAGATATCAGTACTGAAAAAAGCATGTGTTTAATTAATTTACTTTTCATGGCGGTACAGCTGTGTGACTGGTCCATACATATGGCAGGTGTCCTCAAATATGGCCTGACTCTAAAACCAACATCCGAGTTCTCATATTCTAGGAGCAGATTAAGGTTACTTCAGTTGTCTCAGAAGATTTAATGTATGTACTTACGAGTATTTATATTGATAATCTTCTTCCAAAACTTGAGAAAGATATGTCGATGTAAATCATAGAAACAGTTTCATTCGTATTAGGGGTAATTGTAATATATATATATATATATATATATATATATATATATATATATATATATATATATATATATATATAATTTTTTTTTTTTTTTTTTTTTTTTTTTTTTTTTTTTTTATAGTCATCATATTAGGACCTTCAGTGGCATCCCTATGGACCAGAGTCACGTAGCATATTTTATCATTGGAAACTAATTCCTGGAAAATAGTACTAACCACTTAACCTTTACTAATCCTCCGCTCAGATAAGCCAGCCCTCCCTTAAATCTCATTAACTACCTCTACAGTGCCAGGTAATGTCGTAACACATTAGTAAATACACTAAAAACCCACTATCCCTCTCCTCTGTATATATGTGTTTTCTCTTGACTTTGTATTCCGCTGAAGAGGATCACAGCCAGTGATCGAAATATACGGAAATCGTCATTTCCTTTATTTTATTAAATCCATAGTAAATACACTAAAAACCCACTGTACCTCTCCTCTGTATATAATATATGTGTTTCTCTTGACTTTGTATTCCGCTGAAGAGGATCACAGCCAGTGATCGATATATACGGAAATCGTTATTTCCTTTCTTTTCTTAAATTCAATTAACAGTGGGTTTTTAGTGTACCTCTACAATATAACTCTACTTCTACGATGCAGTATTTTCCCTAAGGTTAGAAGCGCCGATTATTGCCAACAAAATACTCGTTTGTTTATTTTCGTTTAATAAATTTAATATATATCTAATATGTATTTAATATATATTTCATTTATATGTATACAAAAAGTCTAAAACAAGTATGACCCTTGTTAATTCATTACAATTTATTATCCAAAGTGAGATGCATCTGGTACGGTTCGTTTCATTGCGACCTCGAATCTATTTTAATAGAGTTATATCAACTCACTTAATCTAATTCTACAGAACGAAAGGTTTATTCAAAATTATTTGAGATTATTTCATTTTTTTATCCTCTTATTCAGAATAGACGAATATCAGTACATGATATGCTTTATTAAGTTTACTCAGCTTATATTTCACAAACGATTGGATTATTCTGTATGGTACTGAACTTGATTTATTGCATTTCGAATTTAGTCAGTGATTCTGAGATTTCGCTAACTGGGTCTTAGATCAGATGGTATTAGAAAAGATTTAATAGGACGCGTAGAACCAAATCTGTTGAGGTTCAATATCTCGAGCTGATCCTGGAACATCTGGTTGGCTCTACCTGTTCTTTCCAGTGTCCCTGATTTTACTCGCCTCTTCACCCTTTGCCTTTCAGGAACCCATTCTCCATCACCCGTTATCTACAGAACGTCATCCAACACCCGTCACCCAGTATCCGGTGGATGATCTTCACCTT
>NC_134792.1:55100622-55115622 GCF_046742065.1 Oratosquilla oratoria | reverse complement strand
AAAGTGGGGCTTCGATCAAATGAACGAGGTCACCTGAAGTTACTAGTAAGTTTATTTGGCAAAGAATCAGTATACATAAAGTGCAGACAATGACAAGAACATATAGTTCAAAATAACAATTACAATTGCCGAGGATAACACAAAAAAACACGTAAGCTTATTTCCATTGTGGTCGTCAAAGTTGAGAAGAAGAAATAATGCAAAGATGTGTCACCACAGTGAAGGAAATAAAGACGACGAGAGATTGGAAAGGGTGCATCAACGAGCTACAAAACTTGTACCAAATAACAAGATGTCAAATAAAACCATCTTCAACGTTTGAGTCTATATTCTCTAGGAAAAATGGAAGCTCAGGGGGAATTCAATAGATTTCCTCTAGATTTTTCAAGAGAATTTATACCATCAGATTCGAAGACATTTTTTACATTACTAACCAGATGAGAAACAATGCCGTAGATTTAATTAAGAGATATGTAGAAAAATTTGGTCAATTGCAGTTAATGAATGGAATAAACTTCCCGCACGTGGTTCACTTTGAAATGTTAAGTATTAGTGGTATACACGTTTAATGAAAATTTCAATGTGTCATTAATTTATTTATTTATTCTATTTAGTTTTATTTTATTTATTATTTATTTATTGTGTGTGTGTGTGTGTGTGTGTGTGTGTGTGTGTGTGTGTGTGTGTGTGTGTGTGTGTGTGTGTGTGTGTGTGTGTGTGTGTGTGTGTGAGCTTGCTAGGAACCGACAAGATTTTCGGCATGCTTTATCATTGTAATCCATTGACACATTTCTCAAAGCGGACTAGAGCCGTTGTCTCGGGGCTTCGTGTTAAGACAATTGACCAACTGAAGGGCTCACAGTGGTGAATGTCTGAGAACTCCGAGTGAAGTTTGCCTTCTGTGAATACAAAACACAAATGTGCTGCGCGGATGGGGGGAGGGGGTAAGTGCAAAGAATTCTAAACAAATGGTTGTTGTGCCATGTGCCGATGCTAGTGACGCCGAGATGTGTAAACATTGCAGTCGAAACGAAAACAGAGTCAGAAGTTTGGAACAGGTCGGACTTCCAAGGTCTTACACTCCTGTTCAGATATGCCATAACCAAGATCTATGATTGTTCCTCACAGATGTATACAGACAAAATATTAAGAGTTACACGACGTGGAAGTATTGTGCCCAATCGCTGGCCACTTAGCCAACCGTACAGTCTTCTCTTTACCCTTCCCCTCCTCCATTCCTTCCTCTGTGACTTGATCGGCTCGTGTTGCTGCCGGCCGTCCGGTCGCTGTTGTCGTACCATTTCAGAGTGTACGCACTTCGTTGTCGGACGTACGATGTGACCAACTGGTCAAATACACACCTTCGCTTCTTTGTCCTGAAAATCGTAATACCCCACGTTCTCTTTCTTTAATATAATAGAATTAGAGTCCCTACTGTCTGAAGGGTTTTGATGTTAGTTGAGCAATCCGTTCGTTAGTACTGCATGTCGTTTTTATTTGTATTCTTGAATGATAATAATAATAATAATGATCATGATAATGATGATAATAATATAATATAGTGTAATATAATAATAATAATAATCCTATTTGGCATTGAATTAATATACATGAAGTGCAGATAAAGAAAAGAACAAATAGTTCGAAATAACAATTACGAATGCCGAGGATAACACAAAAAAAGCATGTAAGCTTATTTCCATTGTGGTCCTCATGTAAGATTATTTCCAATGTGGTTGTTATTGAGGGAACCTAGCTGTGAATGCATGATCTTATTTTTAAACATTATTCTTATAAAATGTCTATACACTATAATGAGTTGTTCTTTCTCTTGCAGTTACAACGCAAACTTCGGTTGGGATTTTCTCGTGCTGTCATCATTACTTATATAATCTACATACGCAGTTGGCGCAATTGGAAGCGTGCTAATCTCGTTTTCGCATAGTCGTGGGTTCGAATCCTGCTTGGGGCAAAGATGGCGGCTTCGACCGCAGCCACGTTCCTCGTGGCGTAAGTACACATACACACTATATATATATATATATATATATATATATATATATATATATATATATATATATATATTGAAATCGACAGCATTCTGACAGTTGATCATTTTATTAGTATTTTGCTCACCCCCGAATGACCGGATCCTTGTTAGAAACCTAGAAAATACTAATAAGATTATGAACTGTTAGAATGCTGGCGATTTCAGTACTACTTGTATACAAGCGAATCTGCCTATATATATATATATATATATATATATATATATATATATATGTATATATGTATATATATATGTATATATATATATGTATATATATATGTATACATGTATATATATATATATGTATATATATATATATATATATATATATATATCTTTCCACCTGAGAATCATCCCTGTTGGTCCCCCAGGCAGGCTCCAGGCCCATCTTTGGTCTCATACGATTTATATGACGTAGCTACGATGTAAGTGAATTATTTCTTGTATTTGTCATATCGGGGTCGTTTCCCTTGGGTCGGATAAATTACGTTTACTTGTATCATGTCGACACCATCGAACGCGTCCCAGTTCGACGCATGGTTTCTGGAGATGTGTCCCAACGTCTTCCGCAAAACTCTTTGTACCAAAGACATTCACACGCGACTTCAGAGCCTTTGTAGAGGTCAAAGTCCCACTAAGAACCTCAGAGACACGGACATCTGTCCTCGTACTAAAACACCTGCAGCGTCAGGTCGTTCAGTCACGGCTATCCAGGACTTCATAAGCCATTCCCTGTTGTCGAGTGACTACCAGGTCCGAACCCCCAGGATTTCATGACCAAGAATAGTACATATTTCCAGGATTTTCATGTTCTCTCCTCTCCAAGGAATCCCAAACGCCTGGACTTAGGTCCTAATCCAGGAGACCAAGTCCTTTTGGACTCAGAAAGTCGGAGAAGGTACAAAAGAGAGCGTGCAGGGTCATCCTGGGCTTGGAGTACAGCGGTTACGACCACGCTCTTACCACCCTTACTCTATCTAGAGTGTCCCAGAGGCACGGTGAGGCACCAAAGATATTTGGGGAAAGCCTGCTTTCCCACCGTAGACACCGTCACTTCCTCCCTCCCGACACTCCACCACCTCGCCACGCCACCAGGCATGGAAATAGGCTCGTACCGATCAGAGCGCCAAGGACTGCCCGCTACAAAATCCCATCCCATCCATTGTGCACATAATCAACTCAGTGTAAACTTGTACCGTGTATATACTCTAAGTTTTGATATATTCAATCATCTTTTGAATTGTATTATTGTCAGTGTATTACTGCTATTGAAATAAACCTTTTATTATTATTATTATCATGTGAGCACTAGACTACCGAAAGGTCTGCAAGGAATGTGAAGTCGTCTTCGAACTCTAGGGTGGTAACCCAGTACTTTACTAACTCTTCATCCACTGGGAGTTGATCTTCCTGTTCTACTTAACATCTGATCCATTCCGCCTTTGAGGTGAAGCAAAGTAAGACCCCATCTCGATCTCACCCCCGAAATGCACCGAGAAGAAGCCGATCATTTTGAATCGAGAGCGGAACTTCGACTAATGACTTCTTCGGACACTCCAAGCAGGCTGTGATCATCCTGAGTGTCTCCCTTTCGACTGAACTGAATGACCTCTTAAATTTAACATTATCTTTGACCATGTTCTGTCTAAATTGAGCTCAGCATTCACTGAAAGTACAGAGTTGTGGATTTTTTGGGCGCTGAGTCAAATTATTCAAGATGCTGACTTGCTGGTAGATGGTCTCGCATTTGGTACAGAGAAGGTGGATATGAGCTTACACCATGAGGGGCTGAGTAGCTACGGCCGATACCATCACCTTGGCCCTATCATGCGTTTAAAGGACTGAGAGGAGTGCGGGATTCGAACCCATAATTCAACGAATGCGAACCCAGCACGCTTGAGATGACGCCACCACCGGATGTGCTAGTGAGACACGACCAAAAACCTCATAAGGAATAGGAAGCGCCACAAATCAGAAAATGGTCGCAGAAATGGTCATCAAGATCAGAAAATCTTTCGTCAGCGTCCCTCAACCAATTCCAACCAATTCCAACCAATTCCAACGGTAATTAGAGACATATAGCTCCATCATATAAGAATCTTAAAGTCATAATATTCTAGAAAGGAACAACAAACTTTCATTCGAAAATCGTACTCCCTTTTAACTCCAAAGGGATTCCCCCTTCAAGAATGGATAAGGAGTGACCTGATGTTCATCCGAGTACTGAATTAAAATAGTATAAAGTATATGACAGTTTCATCAGCCATTAAAACAGAGACCGAGGAATTAGTATTACCTTAGCTACCAGACTAATAATTCAATATTTGAAATCAATTGTGAAGGTAGACGAAAGTGCATATCCAGGAAGGACCCTCAAATTTTGGGGAAGCAAGGGCAGTATCCCTTAATCAAGGGTCATACGTCCAAACATAACCCCCCACCCCCCCAACACCCCGACCTTTTACGGGAATTAGATTAAATTAAAGACCTCGTGGAATTCACCACAACTTTCATTCCTCACGGCCACCCGAAAGAAAGCCAGACGTGGCGTCGTTACAGGTGGCTCCCAAGGCTGAGAAGTTTAAAGTGAACTCTTTTTTTTTTCTTTTTTTTTTTTTTTTTTTACTCTTTCTCTTTCTCACTCTTTCTTCTCTCTCATTTTCTCTTTTTCTCTCTTCTCTCTTCCTTTCTCTCTCTCTCTCTTTCTCTCTCTCTCTCTCTCTATGTATATATATATATATACATATATATATATTCTTTTTCCTCCCTTTCTGTCTTTGTCTATATATATGTGTATATATATATATATATATATACATATTGTGTGTGTGTGTATGCATATGCATGCATTCATGTATGCACATATGTATATATGTATGTATTATGTATGACTGTATGTATGTACAATACACGTATGCATTATGTATAAATATATGTATAAATGTATGCATGTATGTATGCATATATGTATTATGTATGTATCTATGTATGTACGTATCTATGTAAATATGTCTATCTTTTCCTCTCTCTCTCTCTCTCTCTCTCTCTCTCTCTCTCTCTCTCTCTCTCTCTCTCTCTCTCTCTCTCTCTCTCTCTCTCTCTCTCTCTCTCTCTCTCTCTCTCTCTCTCTCTCAGGTCTGCTTTACTTGATTCGTTATTCAATATGTTTCCCTCTCCATGTTTCTTCCCTTCGCTTGTTGTCCCCTTTCCACGTTTTCTTTCGACTTTGCTTTGACTAAAGTTTCTATTTTCTTTTTCCATTTCTTCTTCCCTTCTTTCTCTGCATTTTCTCTCTTTTCTCAGCTTCCTTCCTCTCTCCTCTTTATACATTTACGTCTCTACAAAATTTATTTCGTCAATTCCCTCTTCAATCACTTCCCACTTTCCCATTCTCTTTTGCCTCATTTTCTCTTTGCGTCCTTATCCCATTTTCTTTTTTTCCTTTTTCGTGCCTCCTTCTTCTCGTTTTTTTTCTCTTGTTTTCTGTAAACATTTTCTTTCCCTACAATTCCGTCTAGTTACTTTTTTCTGATGTGTACTTTTCTTCTCTCAAACATGACATTTAATTTTTTTTTTTTTTTTTTTTTTTTTTTTTTTTTTTTTTTTTTTTTTTTTTTTTTTTTTTTTTTTTTTTTTTTTTTTTTTTTTTTCTAATACAAGACCTGACACATCCGCTAACAGCTGGCCGGGTTCCCCCTCGCTGCAAGTAAAAGACTTGTGATCCTTTGTAATGCAACATGTCCTCTGAAGAAGACCAAGTTGGTCGAAACGTTAGGGCAATAAAATCTCTATTCCCAACACATCTTCGTTTGCCCTTCCCCACCCATTTCTCATATACATATGTGTGTATATATATATATACATACATATATATATATATATATATACATATATATACATATATATATATATACATATGGTTCATATACATACATGTATATATATATAGTTTTATATATATATATATATATATTATATATGTATATATATATATTATATATATATATGTGTGTGTGTGTGTGTGTGTGTGTGTGTGTGTGTGTGTGTGTGTGTGTATACTGTATATATACATACATACATGCATACATAAATACATACATATATATATATATATATATATATACATGTATATATATACATATATATATATATATACATATATATATAGGTTATATATATAGGTAGATCCTGTGAGAAGTGCCACTAGGGTGACTCCACAAGACCAGACGTCTACTGGTTCTCCTCTGTACCTGCCGGATGCCACTTCGGGAGCTCTGTATCTTGGAGTCCCGCATTTCCTGGTCAGGTAAAGCTCTTGGTCGTTCTTGATGAACGAAGCTGACAAACCGAAGTCAGCGATTTTAAGGACCCGGTCCTCAGTGAGGAGCAGATTGTCGGGCTTCACGTCCCTGTGTGCGATGCCCCGTGAATGGAGGTACTCGAGACCGTCCATGAGCTGCACGAAGAAGAAAAGGGACGTGAACTCGCCCACGCCGTTGGAACCGATATGATCAGTCAGGTCCCCGTTGGCCGCGTACTCGAGGTAGATGATCAAGCTTGATGCTGTGACCTCGACAGACATCAGATCGATGATGTTATGGTGCCTGAGGGTCTGGTGGATCAGAATTTCTTTCCTGTCCTCCTCAGTCGTGGTTCGGACCGTCTTTCGGGCAGCCAGTCTTCCAGAAATCTGGTCTTCGACGAGCGTCACGCGACCGAAACGGCCCTGGCCGAGTTCGTGAAGTTCAGTCCATCGCGTCGAAGAGTCGGAAACTCTGACCCTCTTCCGCGATCTCGATTCTCCTTCTTCAGAGGAGGAAATTTTTCTTTTATTCGAGTGAACGTCAGCCGAAGATCTGTTACCAGGGAGAGTCTTGAACAAGTCCTGGACGATCTGCTGACACTGGTTCACTTTCCTCTTGTTCTCCTCAAGTTCGGTTTCTTTGCCTTCGAACTTGATCCTTTTCACTTCGTCCTGGAAGAAGTAAATAAAGAAGACTTTGGTCACATTACTGCAGTCCTTAACGATGTCTTCGACTCCTGTCACTCTCGAACTCCTTCTCGATCTCCCTCCTTCTTCTTCGTCTACTGGCGCCGATTCCTCAGGTCTTCGTGTGTGTCTTCTGGATGCCATACGTTCTGGGAGCAGCAAAACCACGGAGGGGGCAACAGCCGATGAATACCCAAATACCTAACCCAGATAAGACAATCTCAACTGCCCATAGTCTATATCTCTTCACTCCAATGACATCTTCCTTATATACATTTTTTATTAAGATAAGAGTGAAAGGACTCGAACCCAAGCAAGGATTTAATCGACCAAGACCTCTTAAAGAATTGAGTCTCTTTCTGAGGTGAATAAAATCCTCTGACGTTACTCAAAGCAGTGATATAGAAAATACATTATCGTGGCAGAAAGATTAACGTTCTGTTCTTCTACAGTTATCTAGAAATTCACAATAAAAAGAAATGCTTTAGATCCTCAAAGATATATATATATATATATATATATATATATATATATATATATATATATATATATATATATATATATATATATTAATTTTTTTCCGCGTATGAATCTTATGGAGTCAATATACAAAGGAATCTAATGGCGGCCCTACGGACCAGAGACACATGGTAATCCTTTATTATTTCAGACATTAAAAATGCTACTATTCCGCCATTTTACTACTTTTTATCAAAAATGTCTGGAGAGAGAGAAATGTTGGTCATTTCCGATTTTTTTTTTCTTTTTTCCAATTCCGCTCTTCATCTTCCACCATCTCTCTTCCCCTCATTTTCCTCTCTTCCGTTTTCTCCTTCTTCTTAATTCCTCTCTTCGTTCCTGCCTTATTCCCTCCTTTCCTCGCTGTGCCTTTTGCTCCGCAGTTAAGGCCGTTCGGTTAAGCCTATCCTTATCACAACAACACAGAGGACAAAAACGCACGTAAAACATACGCCCTTAACTTTCTCCTCTCTCTCTCTCTCTCTCTCTCTCTCTCTCTCTCTCTCTCTCTCTCTCTCTCTCTCTCTCTCTCTCTCTCTCTCTCTCTCTCTCTCTCTCTCTCTCTCTCTCTCTCTCTCTCTCTCTCTCTCTCTCTCTCTCTCTCTCTCTCTCTCTCTCTCTCTTTCTCTCTCTCTCTCACTCTGTCTACATCCGCGTAGAAGGTCTCCATAATGGCTAAAAATCAAAGAATTAACAGATAAACTAGGCTGCTGCTCCTCTTGTAATATTGACAGAGTGAAAAAGGTCCTTTTAATAGATGAATTTGCTTCAAAAATCCAAGCCTCTACATATACGCACATACACACACACACACACACACACACACACACACACACACACACATATATATATATATATATATATATATATATATATATATATGTGTGTGTGTGTGTGTGTGTGTGTGTGTGTGTGTGTGTGTGTGTGTGTGTGTGTGTGTGTGAGAGAGTGTGTGTGTAGTTTTGTATGAAAATATATATGCGTATATGTATATTGATATACACGAGTATGTGAAAGGCAGCAGTGAATTATTCTGCCTTCCATTCAACATTGCAATCAGAACAATTGATCAGCTAATATATCTTTTTACTTACAGAAGATTAAACTTCTGTTCTGCTTATGACGTTTTCTGGAATGAAAAGAAGAAAAAAAAAACACACTTTGATGGTTCCTCAATGAAGGATGTGATCTGAGGCAGCGTTCTTCAATCAGCATCAGTTGCAAGACCAACAGCTGAAGCCCACGTCTTCCTGTACTATCAGAACCTAAGAGGAATGGAGTAATAATTTACTCCAATATTCCACCCACATTGCAGACACTCAGACACCTCTGAAGAAGAATTTTCGGTTTTTTGTTTCGATAGGCCGGAAATATTTTGGGTCCTTGTGAATGTGCTGTGTCTTGCGTCACTGCTTCTGACCCAGGGCAGTGGACAAGATGCAGGGATGACCCGTCATCCAGGAGGTGCCAAGATAAGAGGGAGGGAAGAGGGTGGAGGGGAGTGGCGTATGTAGGGGGGAATGCCTTTGGTATATGTATGTATATATATGTTGTTCTGTGTAGTTGGGTGTGGTCTAGGACTCTAGGAGGCGTCTGAAGAAGGAATAGAAAGTAAGGGTGGAGGGGGAGGAAGAAAAATAGATCTATGGTAAACAGTACGAGCAAGGAAGAAGAAGAAAAAGAAGAAGAAGGAGGAGAAGAAGAAGAAGGAGGAGGAGGAGGAGGAGGAAAAGGAGAAGAAGCAGAAGGAGGAGAAGAAGAAGGAGGAGGAGGAGGAAAAGAAAAAGTAGAAGGAGAAAAGAAGATGAAGGAAAATAAGAAGAAGAAACAGGAGGAAAAGGAAACGAAGAAGAAGAAGAAGAAGGAAAAGAAGGAGAAGAAGAAGAAGATGAAGGAAAATAAGAAGAAGATACAGGAGGAAAAGGAAACGAAGATGAAAAAGAAGAAGGAAAAGAAATAGAAGAAGGAGGAGGAGAAGAAGAAGAAAAATAAGAAGACAAAGAAAGAAAAAAGAAAATGACTGGTACCACTTAACCTCTACGTGTTGTACTTAACTGAGAGTTAACTGAGAAAAATTAGAACAAGTACACAAAATATAAAAACCTATTACATGTATACAGTATATAGAGGTGGATACCATAGGTCAAAACTCTTCCATTATTTCAAAGGCCTTCCTGGGCTAAGAACAAGTCCATTTCCTTCTTCTGAGGAGCTATTGGAATGACCCGACAGTTAAACCTTAATACACGTGATGACGATGTCAATGTGGCTTCTATGCAAGGTGCTTGACGCGGGATGTAATTTCACAGGAGACCTTTTGGTCCATAACTAGGTCGGATGCGAAAAAATTATAATAGTGATAAATAAATAAATAAATGAAAATTATAATGATATAAATAAATAGAATAAATAAATAGGTAAAGTTGAATAATAAACAAATAGTTAATTAGTACATTTCAACAAAAAGCCACTGTGTTGGATAAGAAGAAATGAAATAAATAGATTCCATATATTTCGATCACGGACTGTGAATCTATTTATTTCATTTCTTCTTATCCAACACAGTGGCTTTTTGTTGAAATTTACGAATGTGTTACGACATTACTTTGTAGTTAATTAGTACATAATAATAATGGACAGATAAATGATAATAAAAAATTATAAACAAGCAAATAATAATCAACAGAACAGACAAATAATAACAAACAAATAAACAAATAATATAAAATAAATGACACTCATTACAGCATCTTGCTTAGGTGTTTATCTAAACGAATCTTAAAGCTTCAGTCTACTAGAGTTTAGATTTGTTAAATCTTGTTCTGTTTTATTTTCTATTGTTTTACCTGGTTTTGTTTTATTTTGTTTTATTCTAATCTACTTTTATTTACTCGTATTTTATATTATCTTGTTTATTATTATTATTATTTTTTTTTTTTTTTTTTTTTTTTTTACCCTCTTTGTGCCTGCTCTGAGCATACCAAAGGCCAGAATACAAGTTGTTAGTGTTTTTACTGTACATAAATTTTCTCAGAATAAACATCCTGTGAAAACGATGACTTATAAATACTAACTTAGATGCTAAAGGGTTGCTCGACTTCAATATATTTTCAAACTTTTACCAGACATTTTCATTCAACAGTTAGTGTTAATTTTGCCGTTGAAATGTTTATGGAATCTTCTTAACCAAACAAGTTAATTCGCTTATTTCTTTACCAAATTTTGAAGAAAAAAATTATATTGTTCTTACCTATTGGAACCTGAAAAACAACCAAACCCTTTATGCTTATCACGCATTATTAGTTTAACTGCAACGAAAGAGAATAGATGACTGTAGTTGTTTTTATAAACAAAGCGATTTTAAGCTCCACCCATAAGTATCCTCATTGATCGCGCATTGCATTCATGTTATGTAACTTAAAATAATTGTTTTGGCATTAACATGTTAATGGTAGTATTTAATAGCAATATTACTACGAATTTAATTTAATGTATAACTTTGGAAAGGAGAGCAGTAGTATTTGATGAGATGATTCGAGAGAACGATATGACGTCATGTCGCTATGTCCAATGCGAGATTTTTTTAACGCCCTTATGTGTATAGGCTATAAATTTGTTCATCTAAATCTTCAACAATACCCTTCAAGTTACCTAATCTTTATATTATGTACATATATTCTTTGTTTTTAAGTGTTATTAACATTAGAGGGTAAAACTAAAATTATAAATTAACAGGTCCTATTCAAAAATAAGTTTTATAACCATTGTATGCTACTGCATTTGTCCCTGAAATTAGGTATTAAATTAAATCTATAACCATAGTTACATAATCAATAAAGGGCTAAATGCCAAAATAGCGCTTCAAACTTGCAAAACAGGAAAACGATTATTAACCAATCGCGTTTCAGTACAATTTTAGCACGATCCTAAATTCACTTCGTTCATACAATCGGCTATTAAGTACAAGGCCGATGCGCGATCGTATGTGACGTCATGTCGTCTACCATGAGAGTGTAACGACTGTGATGATCCGACATTGCGTCACCAGTCCTATCACTTGAACACATTGAAGGTTTCTGCTTTGGCCGTAAGTATTAATCTATTAATGTTTATTCAATAAATTTTACAAAGAAATGTCACTTTTTTGAATGCTAGAAGGGATTTTTCTGTGAATAAGATTAGCTGGTGAGAATCATAATGAATGTATAGTTGTTCAGTCATTTACTATCGTTTTAATTCATTCTTATCTTTCTATCACCACCAACGTCTCAACCTAACCTGCTCTCAGCGAGAATCTCGTTGATTATCCCCCTCTTCTCCCTGTTTTGCCTTCTGTCTGGTTATGATAATCTGATAAACAGGTTGCCATGGGAATCGACCCTCGGCAAAGCTGAGGATGATGATGGCAAATTAGGAACATCTAAGAGGAAATGTTGAGAAGGAAGGAGGAAGATAGGGAGTGTTTACGTGCGATATAGACTGTAAATGACAAGAAGAGAGAGGGGGGAGAGAGAGAAATAGAAAGATAGAGAGAAAGAGGGGAGAGAGAGAGATAGAGGAGAGATAGAAAGAGATAGATAGAGAGAGAGGAGAGAGAGAGAGAGAGAGAGCGAGAGAGAGAGATAGAAGATAGAGATGGAGAGAATGAGAGAGGGAAGAGATAGAAGATAGAAATGGGGAGAGAAAGAGAGAAATAAAGATAGGGAGAGAGAGAAAGAGAGAGGAGAGATAGTAGGAGATAGAGAGAGGAGGAGAGAAAGAGAGTAGAGAGAAAAAGAGAGAAAGAGAGAGGAGAGATAGAAAGAGAGAGGAAGAGAGTAAAACGTAGGGCATATATTGCCTCCATTATCTGAGTATTGACCAATTGGTCCGGGTCTCCGTGGGGTTGACTGATTGCTCGGCATAATCTACGCTTTAAACGTCTCATTACGACAGCTCCAATGTATCTTCGCCATATCCCAAAAACATTTGCGGCATATAGTCGAGGAATTCCCGCTCCTAACCGAACCTTTCTGACACAACACTAAACATTCTGAATTGGACGACATAACATCGGTCCGCCCCACAGTTGAACGATATCCTTTGGTCAGAACTCTGTGGATTTCGTTCTTGTGGAGTTCTGTCGTGTGTATATAAAGATGTTTGTGATAAGAGTAGATTATAAGTGGTATTGAATCTTTGAATTTCACAGTACACTTATCTACAAATAAATAAAAAACCACAGGATCCTTGTTCCGTCTTTACCTTATTTCAGTATCACACTAATATTCAGACATGTTTTAAAGGTAAATGCAGCGATTAGGCGCCATCTGTTATCATATTAGGTAACTTTGTTGCTAAACTTTAGAATTTGGATATATATAATCTCTATGGGAAATACGATCAAAGATGTGCTATGATGCGTAGGATTTTATTTTATCTTATTTTATATTACTATTTTATTATTGTTATTATATTCTTTCCTAGTATATTGGTTTTGTTCTTAATATCACATTTGACCCGATATTGTCTTCGAAGAAAGAAGCAGTGCAACTGGTTGCGGTGTCGTAAGCAACTGGTTTCATGCAACTGGTTGAGGCGTCGTAAGCAACTGGTTTCATGCAACTGGATGCGGTGTCGTAAGCAACTGGTTTCATGCAACTGAGTAGATACCCTTTGAGGTTACACCATCTTCCTAAAGAAACACAAAAGAAAAATAAATTGACCTAGAATACAGGAGCCAATACATTAATCTGTTGTTCAGTATCGTGTGTATTTAGACCAATTCCTACTTTCACGTAGATAGAAGGGAAAAACGTGGAAGTTTTAGTAATACTTCGGCAGTAGCTGGAAGATAATTTATGAATATTAGAGGAGATGGAATGATGAGGACGCGAGTTAGAACTAGGCCACGACGGAAGTGGGCGTGGTCGTCGCTAGCAAGCCGTGGGCGTTTGTGTTCCTGGCGTGTTGAACAATGGAAAGAATTAGACCAGAAGGAGATGCCGACATTGATTGATTTTTTTTTTTTTTTTTTTTTTAGAGGAACGGTAGGATTCTGTGAAGCATGGAAATACAGACGTAGAGGGGATAACGTAAATGCTTCAAGATTGGTTTTCAGACAACTGAGACTGGAGGAGTAACAGTTATACAGAGGTGATGTACTAACTGGGCTTTTTCCGTCGCCCTTGCTGTGATCCGGAGAATTGATCAGGATCGAGATTTACCATATTTTAATGTATACCGTATATATATATATATATATATATATATATGTGTGTGTGTGTGCGTGTGCGTGTGCGTGTGTGTGTGTGTGCGTGTGCGTGTGTGTGTGCGTGTGTGTGTGTGTGTATTCGAATTCCAGTAGGAGAGTTTCTTAATTCCAGTGGGATGATCCACAATGAGAGTATATATACTGTTAATGAACGTTGTCTGTCACTCTAAAGAAGACTTGTAGTCGAGACGTCAGTAATATAGTGTTCCTACTCCAACCTGCGTTTCTCTACCACCTCTTCCACTCTTGTGTGTGTGCGTGTGTGTGTGTGTGTGTGTGTGTGTGTGTGTGTGTGTGTGTGTGTGTGTGTGTGTGTGTGTGTGTGTAAATACAGGAGATATAAATCAACACATAACCAAGCAGGTAGATTAGAGTATAAAATCCGTCATCGAGATTCTAAAAGGTTCATCAAAAACGGTAGGAAATTACAAGAACAATATAATGCCTCAAAATACAAAGAAAATCCTAAATAATTTTTCAGGTATAACAGGGAAAAATAAAGTACTCGAGAATATCATTGGTCCCTCTAATCAGCAGAAGGAGAATAGTAATATATAAGAGGGCAATGGTAGACATCGTAGTTATTATTTTGCGTCTATGTTTACTATTGAGAACAAAAGAAACGAACAGCCAGTTCCACCAGGAAAGACAATATCCACACGTCTGTTTGGAATTGATACTAGAGAACACGATTTGATGCGAGTTATTTATGAATTTGAAATATGCAAGTCGCCTGGACTAGACAAAATTTACTCAGGAATTCTCAAGGAAGTTAAAGAAGCAGTCTACAATCCCCTCAGTGGGATTTTTAACTTATCTTTACAACCTGGGGGAATTGTGCAAAAGTGGAAATTAGCAAATGCTGTGCCCGTGTTTAAAAAGGATGACAAATCCAATCCTGGTAATTATCGGCCTATTAGCATTACATCAGTTGTCTGTAAACTAATAGAGTCTATCCTGGGAGGCAAATTTGTGAAATTCTTGGAGAAAAACAATATTATTAAAGACTCACGACATGGTTTCCGTAATAAGCGTTCTTGTCTGACAAACTATCTCGATTTCTTGCATGATATCTATAGAGAACGTAGGAAGAAGAGAGTGCAGTCGACGTTATATATCTTGATTTCCAAAAAGCTTTCGATAAATTCCTTCATAAGAGGTTACTAGGCAAACTAGGAGCCCATGGTA
>NC_134792.1:55083122-55095622 GCF_046742065.1 Oratosquilla oratoria | reverse complement strand
ATTAACCTTTAGCTGGGTAGGACGACTTGCACTATCATTTTTATTCCCAGAACGATTTATCCAGTTACCAGTTACGGAGCTGAAACCTTTTCCTTGTAAACATTTCAATCTAGCTGTCACCAGTTCTTCTTTTTTGTCCATCTACGGGACCGCTCCCTGTAATTAAATTGATAAAACTAGCTTAGTCAGTCCTGTCCCAGCCACTTAGGTAACATATATTTTTCTTTTGGTCCCGCTAGGCCATCTTTATTCACCGAAGGATCCTATCACTGCAAAGTGTTAAGCCGTTTCATTATGTTTGTGGTCTTCATCTTCATCGTCGTATGGTCGTCACCACTGCCAACACAAAATCATCATCATCGCACACACACACATTCTGTTGTCACTGCCACCACTACTGCTATATGACACTCGCCCTCCAATATCTTCATTAGCATTTATTGTTAATATCACCACGCTTGTAGCTTTAGATTCAACATCTCATGTTTACCAACTCTACTTTAAGATACTACCCACCAACTCCACTTCAACATCACCAACATTACACCATCACCACTACAACATCAATATCTCCACCACCTTTGCTCTATCTCCATCAATTCTACACCATCACACCCCTCGCCATTTTAGCATTACGTCACTATTACGTAATAACTATATCACCATTATCTCCAGATACTCCGCCACCGCGTTCTCCACCATTTTAGTATCTCAAACATGAAAAGCCTGTCACCACTATAGTAGTTATGGTCGGGGCTATAGTGCCCCATAGGACACCCCACTCTGGAGATGACTCGTTTATCGTCTGAATAACTTAGCATTAATCACCTTAGCATGAGAATTATAAAGACCCCAGTCCTCATGTTTGCAGGAAAACATGTACACAATGTGACTACGTTGAAGATTGGCAGGGCCGTGTGGACCATTTCGTGGAAGGAGGTGGTAGGTCTTGCCAGGTTTTTATGAATAATAATCATGCGTCTACTAGAAACGGGAGTAGTTTTTACGTTCTTTTCAACTGTGTCCTTCTTAAGTGGAGAACATGTGAGACCTATATGAAACGATGATAGAAACCGGTTCTCCTTAAGGGGTGTTGAATGTCCAATTTTAGCGCTATTTTTCAAAGATTCAGTCCGAGATCCTGGACTCATGATTCAAGTTCGAGTTGCGTGTTTTACCGGCACTGCAGTGGAACAATAATCTCCTAATATAAGCTCCAATGGTTAACTGGTGATTAAGGTTTAGCGTACTCCTTTGTAACGTTAAAACACGCAAGGCTGACTTCCCACTCAGGCATTCCATTTCCAGACTAGCTAAACCTTTGTCAAAGCTTCTCATTTCTTATATTCCAGACTGCTACAGCCTAAAGTCCTGAACTGATTCCCTTGAATTAATCTAAACCTCCCTTGTCATTGGTCTTATAACTTCATTGGCACTAGTATCTAATTCATCCTTGATAACTCTACTAATAAACATTCACGAAAAGACAGTGCAGCAACTCCTCAGCCGTGTCCCAACGAAACTTCATTTATGCGAAAACGCAGAAACAGGTACCTACTTTTGGATTTTGTTGCTCTAATTTCACACCCTTGAGCGTATTATTTTCAGATTTTCTAAAGAGAACTGCTGTTTTTTTCTTTCTTTTTTTTATTTGGGAATAGGTTCATTCCGTCCTTGTCGTCGACATGTGGATGACATTTTTATTACCTTTAAGAATAACCAAAAACAACTGGACCTATGCCACCTTTTTTAAGAAAAATCTGACCTACGTTTCTCTTTTGAAATAATTATTGATAGGTCTCTCCACTTTCTTAAAGTTCTTGTTAAATTAAATGAAGAACCATTCCATACCTTAGTCCGTATCATTAATACAAATACAGGGCTGTAGCAAATACACAAGATGGTATCTTCAGACAATTCCAATTCCAAACTCCTGCCCAGACACCTTCGCACTAACCTTGTGATATTTTACAGCCCTGATACAGGCCCTCCTTTAACCACTCACTGCTTTCTTGCCCTGCCGTTACAGAAGCTCCTCTATCACGTAAAATATAAAGGCAGCCCAGAACAGAATTTCTTCTATCCCATACATTTGCAACACATTTCATAACACTTTCCTGTCAACCCTGCCGTACGACTTTTCAGTCCAAAAATCCCCAAAGGTGGCTTTACCGTTTGATAAAAGAAATTCCCGCATACCTGCCTTACTATGAAAAAAATGATCTACTCACCCTCCTCCTTTCCTAAACCCACATCACATTGCTCTTCCCTAATTAATCCCTCAGTTCCTCTAAGTGCCCTCCCAAAACTCTTAACAACTACACTTGACAGACTGATCCGTCTAAGATTACTATATCCATATTCATTCCCGACTCTTTTCTGTAGTAGAACTATACATGCACCCCTCCAGTCCATTGACACATTTCCTTCCCACACATTAAACAATCTCACTAGTCAATCCACCATAACTGCTCCTCTATACGTCAGACATTCCATGCGACAACCATTCAACCTTGGTGCCTTACCAGCTTACATTGTTTTCAATGCTCTTTGTATATCTTGTTTTCCTATGGCTCAATCCTTCTCCTCTCCCATCACAGTCCTCTTCCTGGCATCTCCAACAGTCAAACTCACCTCGTCCGCCTCTGCAATCAACAAATCCCTGAAATACTTTACCCGTCTTCCCCTTAGCGTCTTCACTTCCATCAACAACTGTTCGTCTTCATTCTTTACTTTTTCCTGACTGACTCACCCTCTTCCCTTCTAATCAAAACGTGTGTATGTATATGTTTGTATGTATATATATATATATAAATATATATATATATATATTGTAAGTGTATTTGGGCAGGAGCTTTTCTCTGGTGCATATATCATTACAAGTGATGGCTAGTTGTGCATTAACTATTTTCTTAAAGGTATTTTCCATATACCTTATTATGGATTTGTGTTCCTTAGAAAGGAAATTTATGACTTGGCTGTAAGTAGTCACATTAGCTAGATATACGTGAGCTTGTGTGTGTATTATCGATATTTCATCACTAGAAAGCCAGCATCTCCACCTCTGCATCCCCTACCGCGTCTTCCCCCTCCATCACCACATGCTTACTGTGTTGGATATTTCATGCGTTGCTCGTGACATTTGCAATCGTAGAGCGTGGCGTTCGTGGTTCCTTCCCTCACAACATCCGAACTCCCCTCCACGTCATCTCCCTTCCGCTTATGCCTTATGGGGTCCCACAGTCACCCTGAACACCTTCAGAGACCTTTACAAAGCTCCAAGATTGCGTGCCCTTCATTCCCCACCCCCCCGGAGTCTCTTTGGACTATTTAGTCCGGGGACCACTTTAGAGTTCTAAAGCAGCGTTCGGTATCATCCGAAACAGAAAAATTGGCTTACATAACAAGGACAAAGATTTTTTTTTTTTTTTCTTTTTTTTTTTTTTACCGTTTTGATCCCATTGGTCACTGGACCTCCCTTCATGCGGATGATTTCTTCTCTTAGTCACATCAAAACCTGCACTGCAATAAACCATCGATTATCTCTTTACAAGCCTTCCTCTATAAGTGGCACAGGCACAGTCGCGGGTTCGAGTTCCGCACTCCTTCCCATTCCCGACAGTGACTGTTACCAGACCTACTAGTCCAAGTGCATAGGGCAAAGATGACGGCTTCGGCCGCAGCTGCTACTCAGCGCCTCCTGACGTAGTGTCCTCAACAAGTGGAGTCTCCTATTGTTCCTTCTTCTTTTTTTTTTTTTTTTTTTTTTTTTTTTTTCTTTTTTTTTTTTTTTTTTTTTTTTTTTGTCCCACATTACCAAATACTTCTCCTCTGCGATCCATGATTACTATTAACATCTTATCCCTTGATGTCTTGCACACATTTACATATGTTTCATTCTTTAGGTTCAAGAAGGAAGTAAGCAAGAAATGGTTTACCAACAGAATGGCTAATGAATGGAATAGACTTAGTAACCATATAGTGAGCGCTAAAACTATCGGTTATTTCAAAAGAAGGTTAGATGACTTTATGGATAGGTAGTAAGGGACATGGAACTGCCTAATGTAGGCCTTATTATCTCTTTCAATCCTCTCCGTTCCTATGTCTTCACACACTCTCAGTTAATGAACTCCACTTCCTCTAAGTCCTCCACGTGACGTCACGCATACAGAAGCTAGAGACAATTCGCAGTTAAGACCGCTGCTCAATACTGATGCATCCTTTAGTCGTGGACTATGATGTGTCCAAAGCTTCACTTCCTCACCCAATTCTTGACCTCCCAAGGCCGGAACAAACTGGCCTAATCTAGTTTCATAGAATGTCAGCGGAGCATGTTACTAGGTTAACAAGATTATCTTAATCAAGTTAGCCGTAAGCCACCTTTAAGGTGAATAGAATTGTTTAGTGGTTACCCATAAACATCATTTCATCAACAAATCATTCAATCACTGCTATCAGTCAATCAGCTGATCGGGTAATTAATCATTATTGATTGTTGTCTCTAATTCCCCTTACTGAAAGTCAGGAGCCACGCGTTTGGCACCAGAGGTCTTCGTGTCCTTCTATACAACTCTTTGAAGATTTGTTGAACTATTGTCTGTTATGTTGGTGTGAGTATGTCTTTATCAACAGATGGAACCAGGAAGAGGCGGAGGAAGAGGAGGGTAATGGATGTTTATTGTTAGTTCTCTTTATGCAAACGTAGAGGAAAGATTGATAGAGACCTTAGGCTCGTTCCGGAGATCAAGCACCGACCCCTCGGGGCTGCATCTCCAGAAGTGGGTGAGGATATCACTGAGATGTGCAGGTTCCTCAGTCAATCAATTCATTCACCGATAAATCAACTTACCAATTATGATTACGCTAATCGTCCAATCAGTCATTTATCAATTAATCAGCTTCGAGTCTGTATCGATGGATTGAATAATTAGAAAATAAAGTAGTTAGCGTCCCGATCAATAACATATAGTTGAAATTTAGCTTAGAGGTTTGAATACTGTCTGCTAAGAGCGTGCAATTGAATTAAAGGAGTTCTAAGAACCGACTTTCTCGATTACATAGATTAGACCTAACCTGGAGGTGTAACGTTAAATTATGAAACGCCGCCACAGATTAGGGTGGAATTAAACGACCGTAAAACACACACATATAAACAAAGTAAGTTAGATTAAGTTAGACTATCACATTAGCACTATACATACTAGAATAATTACCAGTACGTTCCACGTCTTCTAAAAGAGCAGTAATTAAAGATTGTGACAGCAAGGTAAAAATATACAATAAAAAAATAAATAAAACAGGTACTAGTACAGCAATGACTAATCTAACTTGACCTTTAATAAGCTAAGATGACCCCTTCCCCCCCCCATGTGTGACTACAGTTGATATAACGTGATTTATCACCTTAAAGAAGTAAATAATTCAACCAAAATCTTGAATAGAGTTGGGGGCAGGAGAATTTAAAACTCCTAGATATTAGGCATGTGTACCATAAACAGCATACAAGATGGGATTTGGCCCAACGAAGTACAGATTAAATGAAAAAAAAAATTACCCCCCCTTTTTGTAAGAAAAATATATAATTTCTGTTAATCTAGAATAAGTAATTTATAGTTATTCCCATAACCCAGAAAATATGCACAATAAATGTCATGGAAATTTTCTTAATATAAGACAGTTCTTTTTAACTGAGAAGTTATGTCTTTTTTTAACGTTAAACCTTTTAGCAATATGACACATTTACTCTACTAATTTTGCACCTGAGAAAACGAGTTGATTTGATTTATCTAAGAAGACTAATTAGGGTCGAGATCGACAGGACTCCTGTTCATTCGATAGCCTCTAACCATTTTCTTCAGATGAAAGAAATTGCATTGTACTTCAGCACCTGAAACCTACACAGTGGAACACGCTACAGTATCTGAACCTTCAGCATATTCTTCCATCTCTTTGTCCTCTTTTCTTCTTTTGTCTTCCCTCTTCTCTCCTTTCCCTCCTCCCTTCTTCTCGTCGCATCTTCTTTCTCCCTTTTCATACATCCCAGCTCTTTTCCTTTTTCCATATATCCCAGCTCCCTCTCGCTCCCACGTTTCTGTGTTCACGTTGTCTGAACTTACTCTTCCATTCAATGTACAACCTCCCGTTCCTCCTGAATTCCCGCTACCTCCCCCCCCTCTCCCCCCTCTCTCCTTTCCTCCATCTCCTCCTCACTCCCCCTCCACTCTCCTGGCCCTTCTTCCTCCACACCACTCCACTCCCTCTCCCCTCCCTTCCAGCTTTCCCTTTTCCTCCATCTCGCTTTCCCCTGCCGAGTCTCCTCCACCCTCCACCTCCTCACTCCCGCATCCTTCGTAAGCAACCCTATGCTTTGCACCTGACTTCGCATAATCGCGATTTCTGTCTCCGGAGGGAGTGGAGGGAGGGGGGGGGAGGTAGTGGAGCCCAGCAGCGACTACTAGGTCCATCACCACAAACTTCCACTTCCTCCCGATCCACTATGGATCCACAGCTCACCCACAAATGCATCCACCAAGTTTCTTCTGTCAGTCTCTCCACCGTTTCTTTGATCCACCTAATCCAACACGTGGAATTAGTAACAGAGAGAGTACGTAGGCCTAGTTCCACTTATACTTCTTTAGACCTGAAAGGATATCCCTGGCCATCTCCCAGGTAGATACCATCGTCAAGCAATTTTCTTAATCTGAGGGCCAAACTTAAGATTCTATAACGTTCATACCATTCAATTGACGTTTGCTAGAAGTCTTCTCGGAATACGTATTCTAAGAATACAACAGACATTAACAAGGAATCCAACGGAATTCACCTAAAATGATCCAAGGATAGATTCTGTTTACTTGTAATGAATCTTGATGTACTTAGCAGGTACCAAGGATATACTAGGAAAGACACTAGGGAGCTACTAAGGAGCAACTAAACTTCATTAGTTTGGCTATCCTGCTGTTGAACGCTCAGCAGGATTCCAATTGGAAACTCACAGGAATTCAATAGGAATCCAGAAGGTCTACATCATGTTCCATGAAAAAATAATTGCGTAATCCACAAGGAAGATACTAAGAATCAAAAGCCTTTAGACATTGACTAGTATTCTATAACAGATCTACCAGGAAACTACAGCATATTTACGAGAATTCCATTATGAAAACATGTAGAGTTTAAAATGACTTAATCACAATGTTACAATGAAATTAGTAAAAAAAAAAAAAAAATCAAGAATAATATTCTAGAGCTATCATGAAACTACAGCATATTTACAAGAATTTTATTATGAAAACATATACATTTTAAGATAACTTAATCACAATGCTACAGTGAAATTAGTAGAAAAGAAAAGATAAAGAATTCTATTCTAAAACTATCAGGAAACCACGAAACGTTAACTCGAAATTTATCATAAAACTTCCAAGAAATAATTTGTATTCTAAATTTGAATTTACAACGAATGCGACTGGAAGCTGCAAGAAACCTTAAAGGAATTCAGCAGTAAAACTATAGCAGTCAAGAAAAACAATGAACTTTTATGAAAACCTATCTACGAATATATTAGGAATCCATAATGTTATTATAAATCCATTTAGAATCAACAAGAAGCTAAGACCTCATCGATTACGACAACTTGACAGCCACTCTCATCTACCGTCATTACAATACTCATCCACAATCTCTCTACATCCAATCCACTAATAATCCAACATTTATCCACTATATCATTCTACCCACAATCCACCGTCAAACCGATGACAAATCTACCATTATCAACCCCACCATCAATCCAACAGGCATCCACCAACCGTCTACAATCAATCCACCAGTAATCCAACATCCATTCATTGTTATTCTACTCGTAACCTCACTGTCAAATCCACCATCAAGCCGCTGTCAATCCACCCTCAGTCCATTAGTCATCCACCACAAAAGCACTGTGAATCCACCTTCACTCCAAGTCATCCACCATCCGTATACATCCAGTTTCCACCAGTAATCCAACGTTCATTTATTCTCACTTTATCCACGATCCACCGTTAATCGGGCGGTCCGTACAACGGCGAATGGGAACCCCCAGACTGGCGAAGTCTGTTGACCTCCGCTGTTCTTCGACTTCGGCAAAGACGAAGAAATTTCGTTCTCCTCTCTTTTTGCCGTCCATCCAATTCTTCCTTTCTCTCTTTCTCCTCTTTACCGCTTACTTAACATCCTCATTTTTTTTAACAAACTTTCCCTCGTCTTACTTCTCCTCCTGCTCCTCCTCCTCCTTCCTCATTCTCCTCTTCCTCCTCCTCTTCCTCCTCCTCTTCTTGCTCCCCATCTTCTTCCTCCTCTTGCCCCTCAGTTTCTTCCTCCTCCTCCTCCTTCCCCTCCTGCTCTTCCTCTTCCTCTTCCTTTCATCTTTCTCCTCCCCTCCTCTTTACCCCACCTCTCTTAGACCCATCTTCCTCTCCTTCTCGTCCTGGTTCTCTTCTTCTTCTTCCTATCCTTCCTCTTCCTATTCCTCCTCTTTTTTTTTATTGTTCTTTCTCCTCGCGTTCTACTTGCTCCTCTTCCTTCATCTCCTCCTCATCATCACTTTGTTCCTCCTTTTCCTCCTCCAATTCCTCCCCCTCCTCTGCCTCGTTCTCATATTCACCCTCACCTATTCCTCACTCTTCATCTCTCTTCTTTCCTTCCTCCTCCTCCTTTCTCCTCTCTTTCTTCTTCCTCCTACCCCTCCTCCTGTTTCTACCCCTCCTCCTTCTCTTCCTTCACCTCATTCTCCTCCAATTCCTCCCTCTCCTTGTCTTCCTCCTCCTTTCTCCTCTCTCTCTTTCTTCTTCCCACCCCTCCTCCTCTTTCTACCCCTCCTCCTTTTCTTCCTTCACCTCATTCTCCTCCGCTTCCTCCTCCTCCTTGTCTTCCTCCTCACTGCCCAGCTCTTCTTTTTGCCTTGACACCCTCGTGACGTCATGGGTTATGAATTGCCGGCGGAGACACAGAAGAAGGAGGAGGCAAGCAACCCAGAGGATAGGATAAGACGATGGAGAGTGGGAGGGAGAGGAAGAGAGGGGATCACAAAGGGACAGGAAGAGGAGAAGAAGTGAAAGAGAATTAGAGAAGGGGTAAGAGAGCAGAAGGAGGAAGGGAAAGAGTGAATTAGGCATACAGAAACACTGAAGAAGGAGAAAGGCAACCCAGAAGATAGGATAAGACGATCTCAAGGGAACAGGAAGAGGGGAAGGAGTGAAAGAGAGTTGGATAAGAGGTAAAAGAGCAGAAGGAGGAAGGGAAAGAGTGAATTAGGCATACAGAGACACAGAAGAAGGAGAAAGGCAAGCCAGAGGATAGGATAAGACGATGGAGAGTTGGTGTGGGAGAGGAAGAGAGGGAATCACAAAGGGACAGGAAAAGGAGAAGAAGTGAAAGAGAGTTAGAGGAGGGGTAAGAGAGCAGAGGGAGGAAAGGAAAGAGTGAATTAGGCATACAGAGAAGGACGATGAGAGAACATAAGAATAAAGGAACATAAAAATGAAGGAGACTGCAAGAGACCATAAGGCCTACACTAGGCAGCTCCGAGAGAAAGGTGGAAGAACAAGAAAATCAAATAAACGAGAGAAAAGAGACGAAAGAGCAAGAGTTGCTAAAAACTAGAGAGAAAAAAAAGAGAAAAAGAGAGAGGAGATAAAACCACTTTGGGGTGAATAAAAAAAATAAATGAAAAAGAAATAAGGAAGGAGGGAGAGAGGAAGGAAGCAAAGAGAAAAAAATGGTAGAGAGGAAAGGGGATAAAAAGTCAAGAGTTAAAGAAAAGGGATAAAAAAGAAGAGAAAACAAAGGCATGAAGAAGGGGAGAAAGAGGGAAAGAGAAAATAAGAGGAGATAGAGGAGTAAGCAAGAGAAAGCAGAGATTAATGGAAGATTGGGAAAGGAACGAGAGAGAGAAAAGGAGGAGAGAATAATGGTAGACAGAGAGAAAGTGTGAGAAAGAGAGAGAGAAAAGGAGGAGAGAATAGAGGTAGACAGAGAGAAAGTGTGAGAAAGAGAGAGAGAAAAGGAGGAGAGAATAGAGGTAGACAGAGAGAAAGTGTGAGAGGGAGAGAGAAAAGGAGGAGAGAATAGAGGTAGACAGAAAGTGTGAGAAAGAGAGAGAGAAAAGGAGGAGAGAATAGAGGTAGACAGAGAGAAAGTGTGAGAAAGATAGAGAGAAAAGGAGGAGAGAATGGAGGTAGACAGAGAGAAAGTGTGAGAAATCATTGAAAGAAGGGGAGAAATGAGAAAGGAAAAGACAAGAGGAGGGAGAAGTACAGAAGAGAAAATGAGGAAGGACCAAATGTAAAAACACAATAAAGGTAACCAAGGAGAATGAGAGAGTAAGGAGAAGGTGTGGGTGAAGAGAGGGGAAAGAGAGATTAGAGAGAGACAGGAAGAAAAGAAGAGATAAAGAGAAAATGAAGGAGGAATTGTATAAAGGAAGGGAAGGAAGAGAGTGGGGGGGGGAGTTCGGAACGAGCTAAGGATGGAGTGAAGGATAAAGAGGGAAAAGAGAGATTGGAGAGAGACAGGAAGAAAAGAAGAGATAAAGAGAAAATGAAGGAGGAATTGTATGAAGGAAGGGTAGGAAGGGAGTGGGAGGGAGTGAGAGAAGACTGAATGAAGGATGAAAAGGAGATGAAGGCACGAAGGAGAGGAAAGTAAGAGGAGGAAGAGAATGGGGGTCAGAGGAGATTAGAGCCAAGAAAGGAAGGACGGACATAGTAAGGAGGCGGAGAGAGTGCAAGTAACGAAGGAGGAAGAATAAGGAGGGAAAGGAGTGAATACAGCCAGGGAAGGAGTGAAGATGTAGAAGGAAAGAGGATTGAATCGAATTGGAGGGGAAAATGTCAGAGAAAGGAATATTGAATAAAAAAAAAGGCAGGCAAAAGAGGGAGTAAGAAAATTAATAATAAAAAAAAAGGAATGACATGGGAAGGAAAGGGAGAATAAGGTAAAAAAGGGGGAGGACAGACAAAGGAAAGAAGAAAGGGAAAGGGACGAAGAAATTAATGAAAAAGAGGAAAAGAAGAAAGAGAGAGAAAGACTGACTATCCACCAATCAATCTAATTCATGATCAAGTCGAAGGGAAGAAATTGAATGAAGGTTTCAGGATTGCGTTTCCTCTTCCTCTTCTTCTTCCTCTTCCTCTTCCTCCCCTTTCTTCCTCTCTTCTTACTTCCTCTCCTCCTCCCTCTCCCTCATTTCACCTCTTTTTTTTTTTTTTTGTTCCTCTTCCTCATTTCCTCCCTCATCTCTTTATTCTACTAGTATATGTGTACTTGTCACTGTTTTGGAAGAAATTCATTTTGAATACGCGGTCTGAGAAGACGATGGTGTTGCTAAGCCAGTTCTTAATCCTTTCTTGGTCTTTTAGAACAAGATGGCAAAGCGTGAAGGTATCTAATAAGAGTTCATAAGATATTTTAAACTTTTTATTTTCGCACGCGTCTTACAGAGCCATCCTCAGTAAGGACTGTGTAACATCCATATATAAAGACCCTTTCCCCTTTGTAAGGAGGGTAGCCGCGTCTAAGCACACGCTCACCACACATACATATCAAAATCCATTCAAGAATAACAAGATAAGAAGAATGGATGTACATATGCATCGCTGTAAACAACACTCACATTACATGAGTCCCGAAAAGTAGCGACCCACCTCACGCGTACCGAAAAGTAGCGGAGACGGGAACACTCACATCGCATGCGTCCCGAAAAGTAGCGACCCACGCCACGCGAACAGATCTTTCATTCTCCTAAGATAACACCCTTAACTGTCCCATCTTTAGACAGTTATCTGAAGTCTTTACCAAAGAAACTACCTCTGTCTTTCTGGATGGCAATTCCCTCTTGGAACATGGTGTAGCAAATGTTTTCTCAATGATGCTAGCGTTGACTTCAAGTTCACTCTCTAAATGTCCTTAACATGATGTGTACTTTATGATCACCTTGGTTGTTTTATGAAAAGGTTAGATAACTTTATGGATGGGGATGACAGGTAGTAATGGACATGGAACTGCCTAGTGTAGGCCTTATGATCTCTTGCAGTCTCCTTCATTCTTATGTTCTTATATTCTCATGGTCTTAAATATTATCAAAAGAAAGAAAAATAATAAAAAGAGGAAGATCGAAAAAGAAAGTTAGTGAGAGACTGATATAAAGATCTGAAATTTTCTGTGAAAATGTTAAACAAATCTACTCATCTCCTAAACTATGAGGTTAGTTAATAACCGAAAACATCTTTATTGAAAAGTTCACTCAGATACTTGATTCTTCGATCATCTTGTATTGTCAGATCGCGTCAGGATATTTAGTGTGAATATTTCCGATACGTTTTACGTCTATATTTTTTGCTATATCCTCAGCCGGTCATTTCTATTCATGTGATGGGAATTCCTTACCCAGTGAAGGTTTTATCGATTATAGAAGAAATACGAAAATGTAGAAAAAAGATGAGCCTGTCTCTTTTTCTTTTTGC
>NC_134792.1:55073122-55075622 GCF_046742065.1 Oratosquilla oratoria | reverse complement strand
AAGTGAGAAGAATTAGAGTTGCTCTCCTAGTGGAAGGACCCTAGAGGAAACAAATTCGCATTTATCCCACTGTAACAAAGGTCTCACCCTCTCGACATACACCAGAAGAGCTTTATAACATCGCAGTAAGTGACACGAGGCGTCAGGGGAATAAAAAAGAATGAAACAGGTGTTCCCGAGATGATGACATTAAATGAAAACCAGTTGTGAAAAGACTTGTCGCCTCGAAAGTCACAATAGCCTCTAATTGTCCTCTGGGCTCCCATAAATCACTCTGTGAAAGAAATTTTGGGTCAACATCTGTGTTTTATTGGTGTGAAT
This sequence comes from Oratosquilla oratoria, assembly GCF_046742065.1. Lineage (NCBI taxonomy): Eukaryota > Metazoa > Arthropoda > Malacostraca > Stomatopoda > Squillidae > Oratosquilla > Oratosquilla oratoria. Next base: position 55,075,301 of record NC_134792.1, on the reverse strand, counting down.
CTATTTCAATAGCTTTCCTTATGTGAAAAAGTGGAGATAAAATCGACAGAATTGATAGAGAAATGGGGCCCTGTCCGGGATCAAGTATCAGCCCATCGGGAATCCATATCGAAATGGAGAACGAGGGAAGAATTATTACCTCTTTTAGCGCATACAATTACCCATCTTTGACTTCTAGAATAACCAGTCATCTCATTAAACTATGATGTGCTCAGAAACCACAAATTCTAGTCCCCCTCAACTTCGAAGCTGATGACCGGCGGCACAAGCGAATGATTACAGATCGGCCCAACACACAGATGAACGCACTAATGACCTATTAAAGGCGATGCTCTCAATTTAATTTCTTTTTATGTCCAACTTTATATAACATAGTCATAGCCAGGATGGATGTATAACTTTATGGATTATTATATCTAATTTCATTCATTGCAAGGTTTTCATTAAATATTGCCATAAATAGAAATTCACATACTTTGTGAAAATTACGAATGGATCAATAAAACGTCCAGATCTTCCTGCGAGTCCACTTAATTTTTTTTTCGTGTTTCCTTATGTGGACGTGTGTGTGTGTGTGTGTGTGTGTGTGTGTGTGTGTGTGTGTGTGTGTGTGTGTGTGTGTGTGTACGTGTGTGTGTAAGCCAGAGTGTCTGGGCTTAAACACACACACACACATTTATGTACTTCTGTTCTCAAGCCTCCTGGAAATCAATTCAACACTGAATAGAATCAGTTGGTCATTCACTAAATACCACTAGTTTTTATTTTGGGGTCCCGATCGTGAAACTCTTTGATTCCATAGGGGTCCGTGGACCACAAGTTGAGAACCGCTGATCTACTGTCTATAATCAATTTCTATTTCTATTCCTAAATCCCTCATACGTTCTTCAAGGGTCAGTATCGTGGAGTTTCTTACTCGAAACTCTGTGACCGCAACGACTGAATTCCCTTTGTGCATTTGTTCAATATATACCCGTGGCGAGTTTGTTTCGATCGCGCTTCTCAACACTTGGATGCAAGTTCGATTCCAGAAGCTGCCGGAGACTTCTGGTTGACCTGGAAGTCCGAGCACATAGGGCAAAGATGACGAAGTTGGGCAGAGCGAGGCGTCTCCTGTCGTAAGCTCAATATGTGATTAAATTTATGTGTATACTACTGAAGTTCAGAGTTTGCTGGCGCGTGAGCGTGTGCGTGTTTGTGTGTATGTGTGTGTGTGTCTGTGCATGTGTGTGCGTGTGCATGCGTGTGTGTGTGTGTGTGCGTGTGTGTGTGTGTGTGTGTGTGCGTGTGTGTGAGTGCATGTGTGTGTGTGATTCACCTTGGTCTTTGTATCACGTGTTGGATTCGTGATCGACAGCTATTTCCCTCCCGGAAGAGAGCTCAGAGCTCGTATGACCGATCTATGGGTAATGCTATGACCTTACACGCACACACACACCCAACTCCCCGCCCACGAGAGTTGGAGTAACGACTCGAAGCGCAGCGATACTGAAATAATTCCAGCCCTGAGCAGGATTCGAACCAGGTACCGCCGATACCTCCATATAGACAGTCTGAGACTCTACCAACCGCGCCACCGTGTGTGTGCCTGTGTGTGTGTGTGTATTGTGTGTGATTCACCATGGTCTTGGACCACGTGCTGGACTCGTTATCGACAGTTCTTCCTGGATTAGAACTTAAGAGTGTATTTAAGGCCCGATCTATGGATAGCATTGTGTCCTTACACACACATACACACACAACTCCTGCTATGTGTATTTACTTAATTTTATGTGTGTGTAAAACATCAGACAACATCCTTAATAATCATAACCACATAAATCTAGTAGACGAACATGTGCCACCTAAGACACGTTTAGACACAGAAATGCACTAACCAGCATAACACTTCCCCTCCGTGTAACTACATCAAACAAAAAGGTTAATCTAAGTCGACATACATTTCTGAAACCTCTAATTATGTGTGTGATGGTCGTCCATTTGGTGCTCACAGTGTGACCGTTTTGAGCACCACACCTGGGCACAAAAGAAGCGCGTGGTCACCAGTCGACAGGACAACAAACAGACAACTTATGTAACCTTACTGGCTCATCTTGTTCTATGAGCTGTCCTACAGAGGTTACATTACATGTACTTGTGTATGTACTCATCCAGTATACGTATACATGAATATGTGTGT
>NC_134792.1:55033122-55068122 GCF_046742065.1 Oratosquilla oratoria | reverse complement strand
CACTTAAAACCATCCTCTCTGCTTCCACTCGCGCGTGTGTGTGTGTGCATATATATATATATATATATATATATATATATATATATATATATATATAATATAAATCTATATATATATATATATATACCTATATATATATATATATATATATATATATATATATATATATATATATATATATATACAGTACATATATATACATATATATATATATATATATATAAATCTATATACATATATATACAGTACATATATAGACATATATATATACATATATATATATATATATATATATATATATATATATAATATAATATAATATAATATAATATAGTATAGTATAATATAAAGTATGCTAATGTCTTCCCTGCCTCTTCTCTTCTACCTCCTCCTTCTCCTCCTCCTCCTCCTCCTCTTCCTCCCCACCCTCACCACCTCCACCTATTGCCCCAGCCGCCACGCACCTGCCCCGCCACCTCTGTCAGTGCAGTACTTCTTCTTCTTCGTCTTCTTCTTCTTCTTCTTCTTCTTTGTCGTCGTCTTCGTTTTCTTCTTCTTCTTCTCCGTCTTCTTTTTCTTTGACGTCGTCATTTTCGTGTTTGTCTTCATCTCATCTTCTTTTTCTTCTTCCTCTTCTTTTCTTCTTCTTCTTTTCTTCTTCTTCGTCTTCTTCTTCTTTTCTTCTTCTTCGTCTTCTTCTTCTTCTTCTTCTTTATCGTCGTCTTCATTTTCTTCTTCTCCCTCTTCTTTTTCTTTGTCGTCGTAATTTTCGTGTTTGTTTTCTTCTTCTTCTTCTTCGTCCTCTCCTTTTTCTTCTCCTTTTCCTTCTTCTTCTTCTTCTTTTCCTTCCTCTTCTTCCTCTTCTTCTTCGTCGTCGTCGTCGTCGTCGTCTTCGTGTTTGTCTTCATCTTCGTCTTCTTCTCCTCCTTCTTCTTCGTTGTCTTCATGTTTGTCTTCGTCTTCCTCTTCTTCTTCTTCTTCTTCTTCTTCTTCTTCTTCTTCTTCTTCTATTTATTCGTCGTCCTAATGTTTGTCTTCGTCTTTTCCTCTTCTTCTTCTTCTTCTTCGTCTTCTTCTTCGTCGTCGTCGTCATCTTCGTGTTTGTCTTTTCCTTCTTCTTCTTCTTCTTCTTTTTTTTCTTCTTCCACTCCTCCTCCTCCTCCTCCATCTCTCTTTTCTTACTTTAACCTTTCCACCTCCACATTCTCATCACTAATGAAGAGCTTCATCACCACTCTGTAACCACCACAGTCACCACCACCATCACTGTCCCTCTTCCATCATCACCACGATCATCGTCATCACCACAATATTTACACAACACCATCCCTTCCGTACAGCAGTGACGTCATAATTCATCCTGTGACGTCATAATTTATCCCGTGATGTCATAACGCTGTTAGTATTGTCATCACGTCTCTAATTATGTTTATTATCTTAGTAATGATATACTGTCAGCGTCATCACCACTTTAATCACCAAATTCATCACAAGAGGTAAGTCATCATTAGCTAGTTATCGTATTATTGTTATTATCGGTTATTTTATTATCGCCAAGCAGATGTGTTTTTCATAATTGATTTTGTTATTTTGGTGTTAGTTTATCATTTATCATTTACATCAAATTAACACTTTGTTCACGTTATTAAAGCTACAAACACTGCTATCACCATTGACTATAACCACACTGTCGACAATTCGGTCGCGATTTTTTTTTGCTGCATCATTATCATTGTCTTTGTCTTCGTCTTCGTCGTCGTCATCATTACCATCATCATCGCTGTCGTTGTTCTTGTCGTTGTTGTCGCCATCGTCATCATTATCATTATCATCGTCATTATCATCGTCATCATCGTCGTCGTCGTCATCGTCATCATCATCATCATCATCATCATCATCATCATCATCATCATCATCATCATCATCATCATCATCATCATCATCATCATCATCATCATCATCATCATCATCATCATCATCATCATCATCATCATCATCATCATCATCATCATCATCGTCATCGTCATCGTCATCGTCATCGTCATCGTCATCATCATCGTTGTCGTCGTCGTCGTCGTCGTCACCATCAGCTTCACAATATCAACACCTGCCCTATCTTTACCTCAGTCGTTCCCAGACAGCCCCCCCAACCCCCGTCCCCCGTGCAACATGTCTCCCCCCCAACCACCACCACCACATTGCCGTCTCCACCACAGCCCCAGCCTCCACCACAACGGTTCTCCTCGTCTCCTCCAACATCTCAAACATCCCCACCTATTCCACAATTAGAACAGTTCTGACCTCCTAACATTCCAACGGCAAATTATATTTATATTTAGCACGTGGCTGCGTATTCTGGGCGTGTGTGTGTGTGTGTGTGTGTGTGTGTGTGTGTGTGTGTGTGTGTGTGTGTGTGTGTGTGTGTGTGTGTGTGTGTGTGTGTGTGTGTGTGTGTGTGTGTGTGTGTGTGTGTGTGTGTGTGTGTGTGTGTGTGTGTGTGTGTGTGTGTGTGTGTGTGTCTGTGTGTGTGTGTGTGTGTGTGTTCGTGTGTGCGTTTGTGGGGTGGTGAAGAGATGGGTGAGGGCTCCTTGGCAATGTGGTGTCTTTGTGGAGTAATGATAGAAAGGTTCTTCAGTCGTGGTGTGCCAATGCCTTGGTTGTGAAGATGACAACGGTAATGATGATGATGATCCTGATGATGATGAGGGTGATGATGGTGATGAGAGTGATGATGATGATGGTAGTGGGGATGATGATGATGATAATGATGGTGGTGGTGGTGGTGGTGGTGGTGGTGGTGGTGGTGGTGGTGGTGGTGGTGGTGGTGGTGGTGGTGGTGGTGGTGGTGGTGGTGGTGGTGGTGGTGGTGGTGGTGGTGATAATGATTATGAGGGTGATGATGATGATGATGATAAAGATGATGATGATGATTATGAGGGTTATGATGATGATGATTGTGGTGATGGTAATGATGATGATGAAAGTGGTGGTGGTGATGATGATGATGATGATTATGAGGGTGATGATGGTAGTGATGGTGGTGATGATGATGATAATTATGAGGGTGATGATGGTAGTGGTGGTGGTGATGATGATGATGACGATGGTGATGGTGGTAATGAAGGTTGTGAATATAGGGAAATTACATCCTAGTGTGACATCACAATCTTATCCGTTAACTCTCCTCTGACGTAACAAAGAGTTGATGTGTTAAACTTTGTAGGCCTAACTTTTTCATATTTCAATATCGTTTAAAAAGAAATGAATCAAAAGGCTTGTTTGGTCATTTCAATTGTGAATACATAAAATATTTGACTTGAATACATACGTACTAGCCTAAAATATCCCTGACTCGAAAATACGTATATTTTTATCAAACAAAATATGCAAATGAGATGAATAGATATATGATGTCAAAATATGTAGAACGATGAATGCAGCTACAGTAAGTGCAATAACACTAAATATTGTAGATTTAGGCAGGAACTGGGGGTATATATATATATATATATATATATATATATATATATATATATATATATATATATATATATATACAGAATCCACTAGGATGAGGAAAAACACACAAAGTCCGAGTGCTTTCATGATATATTTACTTTATCACGAAAGCGCTCGTACACCGTATGTTATTTCTCTTCCTAGTGGATTCTGCATATTTGTGATTCACGTGTGCCTTGTGATATTTGTGCATATATATATATATATATATATATGTATGTATATCCCTATAGTTCCTTTGGTTTCATAATGTTAATAGCTTTCAAAATCATTAGCATTCGTTCGGAAGTTTCACCTTACAAGAATCCAATGTTACGACATAGATTATTTCACAGAAGTTATTTGTTATCTTTTACTTGACAATCGTGTCAATTTTGAGATTTTTTTAATAACACTGTGAAATTAAGTATCGATTTGTATAATTCCTCTGTCCTATATAGACCAACGTTGCATTTTTTCAGTTCATACATACTGTTTATTAAACCGTTTATTTAAGTATTTGCAAACTGACGACTAAAATAGTATAATGACTTCGAACAAATCCCATGGGCTGCTGATGAAAGATAAAAAAAAAATCATAACGTTAATGATATATGAACCTTTATTCAGTCACCAACAAAACCGACGTTGTTAAAGCCTCTTAGAGTTGTACTTTACAGTGTCTCAAAACAGCACTGTCTCATCACAAGAGGTCAAGTTTTACACGAAACTGATTTAGTGCTACCAGAGGACAGATGAATAGCACATTGTACTTGAGTGGCTTCCATAGAGCTATTTGATAATAACTTCCAATGCTCCTCGATGACATTCCAAACCCTTCAGGAACTGAAGCGGTTATGGAAGCTGAAGTGTTTCAGGCAGGTGAGATGAAACAGTGTCTGGAAACGATTATTAAAGTATGTGCTGTGTCTTGCGACACTGCTTCTGACCCAGGGCATTGGACAAGATGCAGGGATGATCCGTCATCCAGGAGGTGCTAAGATAAGAGGGAGGGAAGAGAGTAGAGGGGAGGGGAGTGTGATAGGGATGGAATGGGTGGGAGTGGTTTTATTGCCTTTGTTGTTTGGCTACCTCCCTTATAAGGGGGAAAAATCCTTTGGTATATGTATGTATGTTCAGATAGCACAGCCTGTTGTTCTCCACAATGAATTGTTCCTAGAAACGTTCAGATCTTGAGCACTAATTGAACATGATGTTCACCTGGATGTAAAGGCATTTTATAAACCAGAACCATAAAAAACAACAGTCAACAGCTTTTTGCTTTTACAGAAAATTATAAAAGAAAAGACAATCACACGCCCGTAAGTGAGGGTCTTAAAGGAGAAAAAGAATATTTGACAGATCTTTTGTTTCATCCAGGATATGAACAAGGACGCCTTCAGGTAATGAACAGATCTTCCATCATCGTTTGAGGCAAACACAGACACGATGATAAGCGATGCAAAGAGAAGAAAGAAAACAAGGATGATAGTGGCAACGAGAGTCCAACTGAGTAAATTTTTTGGAGTGTGGGAAAACATCCTCCCCACCACGAGCGCCGATTTCTTCTTTATTGCTGATTATATGACTTTCATTCATGGAATCAAGAATATCAGATGTAGTACGTTTGCTGAGCTTCATGTAAGATGTATAATACGACTGCTTTTATGTCGTATGATACAATGCACCTGTGTTATAGACGGCCGTTAGTTGCATGTGTGTATGTGTACTATGCATACCAATATATGTCCCGTTCTTTATGCTCTGTGATAATTCCAGCATCACACACAACAGGCTGACGTGACACTGATGAATACCATTGCTGTCTTGAGTTTCTAAAACTGGAAACCCGCAACCCCTCAGCGTCTGGCAACGATCCACGGGTCTTCCCATCGATTTCTCTGTGAAGGAATACTGGATTATTATATGTGTTTTATGAGTGTGAGACTTTTTCAGAGTAAAGCCGTTGTTAGCTCTCCTTATAAGAATAAGTTGAAGAAATACAGTCGAAGCTGACAGAGAGAAATTTTTTACTCAGTCCGAGGACCGAGGACCAACCCATCTGGCCTGCACCAGGGTGTTGATGAGCTTTGAAGAGAAACTACAGGGAGATGATTCTTCTGACAGCCCACTCGTCGGATCTCCTTCGTTTGCCCCTCGATGTGAGAACGTGAGAAGTCACCCCTCGACTCGCTTCGGCCTCAAACGTCGGATGGGTGGTGGTGGTAGTGGTTGTCTACAATCAGAAACTCTGCTCGGTGGTGCTGACCACAGTGAAATCCCATAGGGCTTTTAATGTAGTGAGTCACTTCGGAGCATTGATGGTATCACGGAACGTGGACCGGGGAGTAGACGGGGACTGAGACAGAAGTGGGTGGGTGGGTGGGTGATGTACAGAACTCCTTTATTGGTTAAAAGGTACTCCTCCCGTCAATAGTATCTCATAATCCCCTTGTGTTATTTTCGACATGAACGTTATTAATTCAACCTGTCACTAGCCTTGTTAGTCTTCGTTACGACTTCTCCCGTCAATAGTATCTCATAACCCCCTTGTGTTATTTTCGACATGAACGTAGTGTATTAATTCAACCTGTCACTAGCCTTGTTAGTCTTCGTTACGACTTCTCCCGTCAATAGTATCTCATAACCCCCTTGTGTTATTTTCGACATGAACGTAGTGAATCAATTCAACCTGTCACTAGCCTTGTTCTTCGTTACGACTTCTCCCGTCAATAGTATCTCATAACCCCCTTGTGTTATTTTCGACATGAACGTAGTGAATCAATTCAACCTGTCACTCGCCTTGTTAGTCTTCCTTACGTAATCAGGATCGACTCCCAATGCTTGCCCATGAGGCAGTAGTGACATCAGCAGTGGATAATTAATTGTCATATCTAGCATTTATTTGTTTTAGATATACCGGGATTCCCTGGGCACATTATCCACGTTCTTCGGGAATTCTCTCGCCCTTCAATCCCTTGGCTTATCTTGTGCATGAAGTGGAGGTGCAGTACAGGATACTCGAACCGTGGTCTGCGTCACGCGAGTCGAGGGCCAAGACTGGTGGGCCACCACAACCTGCAGATGGTATCCTGACTTCAAGAAATTTTAGCCGAGAATCGGCAGATCGAAACTCTTCGTTTTTATCCTGAACCTGCCACTCGGATTGGAGGGGAAAAAAACGTCCTTAATCTGAACAACATCTGTAGACGGTGTCATTGGGTTGACTGAGTTGTAGGTTTTTCTGGCGGCATCTGGAAATAGATATAAATACAAAAATAAAGCAAATTTGCAAAATGTATGACGTAGAGTTCTGTTTACAACTCATATACTTTTATACATATATATATATATATATATATATATATATATATATATATAATATATGTATAAACCACGTTTCAATTTCTGCATGTTGGCCTCCTCGAGTTTCTCGATGTTGATGCTTTAGAATTAAAGTGAATTGTGGTTGATAAATGTAAATCTGTTCTCTAGGACCCATTCAGTGTTGTACATATATATATAAATATATATATATATATATATATATATATATATATATATATATATATATATATATATACCAAAACCTTCATAACATATATTTCCTATAGACTTTCTGGAAATAGAATGATTATGATAAATGACAATCTAATTGATATTGTTATTAGTATTACCATTGTCATCATTGTCATAATTATCATAATTATCATCATTATTTAATATATATATATATATATATATATATATATATATATATATGATGTGTGTGTGTATATTTATGCATATACATATATTCATATATCTATGTACTATACAGTATATGTACACATGTAAACATGTGCGAAGAACTACATACAGAAGACCAACAGTGTTCGTACAGACTGTACACGAGACATCAGGAGGAACACAAACAAACACAGCCACAACGAGGGATGAGGGAAGTCACAAAGGGAATGTGATGAGGGGGGAAAGAAGAGGTGTTGGCTACTGTCCAAATGAAATTATACAAACTCACACTTAAATTCAAATTACCATCAAAGGATTGTTTAATATGACTGGATTGGTTGATGGTCCTGTTTAACAATGAATGATAATACATTATTCCCCCCGTTGTTGATTTGGTCAATATTGTGGTCGAAATATCTGACGCGGACAAAAATCTTGTCCTGATATTGTCCTTCTGCTGGTTGAGTCTCTTGGTTAAGTCTTTGTCCATATGACCAATGTAATATTTATCAGTGTTTACAATGGATACTGTAGACAATACTTGTTTAGTCTGTATTATGGGAGATACTACAGGATAAGTAAATTGTCTCACGACAGACAAGAGAGATGGGAAACTGAAGACCAAATATAAATAGATAAATAAATAGATAAATGAATAAGCAAATAAACAAATATAGAGATAAATATATACATAAATAATTAAACATATAAATGATTAATAAGATAAATTATTCCCCCCGTTGTTTAAGCAAATAAACAAATATAGAGATAAATATATACATAAATAATTAAACATATAAATGATTAATAAGATAAATAGAAAAATAAATAAGTAAATGAGATAGATAAAAAAGTTAATAGATAGTTAAACATATAAATGAATCAATAAATAAATAGATAAACATATAAACAAATAAATAGATTAATAAATAAATTATCAAATACATAAATCTATAAATGAATATATATGTATATGTATATAAATTAGTAAATAAACAAATAATAAATTAAATAAATGAATAAATAGATGACCAAAAATAAAAAGCATACCTTTATGAAATATCACTCTGACCATAAAGATATTTTTTTAAGAAAATTCTACATACACGTGTAGATGATGACGCAATAGTAAAGAATGATAGTTACGTAGATATAATAATGGGACAGATGTTTTGCTCCAATTGTGGCCAAATTTAGATTTAAGAACGCAATAAGCAAGAACTGGTGTATTAATAGAGTGTTCAAAGAATGGAATAGGCTTTGTAACCATGTAGTGAGCTAGAAACATATTGGTTGTTTTAATACAAGATTAAATAACTTTATGGATGGGGATGATAGGTGATCATGGACATGGAACTGCCTAGTATAGGCCTTATGGTCTTTCACAGTCTCCTTCATTCTTGTGATCTTATGTAACGAGACAGGGGTTTAGCTTCACTGCATGTCCGTGGACGCATGATGCATGATCTCAGTTCTAAGTCAGTGTTGATAATCTGTTATCCACACGTGACTTGAGAAGTTGCCGGACAAGAAACTTCTTGTCCAGTGGGAAAAAACTGCCTCCATCGCGCAAGAACAGGCTTGTACTAATCAGTGCTTACAAACGAGATTGTTGCAACAATAAGCACGAACAATAGTAACAGCTTTCCAAGAAGGAAAAAATGGTTTATCTGTACGTTGTAAGAAGATCATTTTACAAGGATGACTTGTTAATATGGGGTATATACCCACTCGTTGGGGGTTTTGTGCTGTATGGTTTTGGTCTGGTGGCTCTATGCAGAAAGGTAAAAGGCTTCCCACGGTCAAAGTACTAAGAATGTCCATGGCAATTATTGACTGAGTAAATGATTAAATGATTGATTGAGAAATTGTTTGATGGATTGATTTACACACACACAATTATATATATATATATATATATATATATATATAAAACGTGTGTGTGTGTGTGTGCATGATTCACCATGCCCTTGGATCACGTGTTGAACTCGTGATCAACAGTTATTAACCTCCCGGATGAGAGCTCAGAGCTCGTATGACCGATCTATAGGTAATATTGTGACCTTGCACGCACGCACACACCCAGCTCCCCGCCCACAAGAGTTGGAGTAACGACTCGAAGCGCAGAGACACTGAAATTATTTCAGCCCTGGGCAGGATTCGAACCCGGACCGCCGTAGTGACAGTCGGGGGCTCTACCAACCGCGCCACCGAGTCGTGTATCGTGTGTATTATGTGTGTGTGTGTGTGTGTGTGTGTGTGTGTGTGTGTGTGTGTGTGTGTGTGTGTGTGTGTGTGTGTGTGTGTGTGTGTGTGTGTGTGTGTGTGTGTGTGTGTGTGTGTGTGTGTGTGTGTGTGTGTGTGTGTGTGTGTGTGTGTGTGTGTGTGTGTGTGTGTGTGTGTGTGTGTGTGTGTGTGTGTGTGTGTGTGTGTGTACATTCATGTACTTGTTTCTTTATCTGTTTGTCTATTTCCTTATTACTTTTTTTTATCAATTCTTTTATTCATTTATTTGTTCATTTGGTTACTTAGATAATTGGTTAGTTGCTGTTGCTTGTTTGTTTGCTTGCTTGTTTATGTATTCATTCATTTGTTTCATTTTATTATTTATTTATTCATTCATTCACTTATTTATCTATTTTATTTGTTTGTTTTCTTTTACATTTATCTTTTTATTAATTTGCTCCCTTAATATATATATATATATATATATATATATATATATATATGTATATACATGTATATATATATATATATATATATATATATATATATAAAATCCATTTATTCAACTGTTTGTCTATCTTTTACCAGTTTGATTGTCTATTTATATATGTATTTGTTTATTTGTTTATTAATTTATTTGTATATTCATTTACTTATTTCTCTGTTCATCTCCTTGTTTATTTTTGTACTTATTCATTTAGTTATTTGTGTGTTTATAATTATATTTATTTGTCCATTTAACTTCGCATTTATATATTCATTTAAAATATGCGCTGGTGGCGTAATGGGTAGTATGCTGGTCTCGCATTCACATAGTTGTGGGTACAAATCCCGCACTCTTTTCCCATTCCCAGCAGTGACGGTCACCTGCCCCAACAGTCCTTAAAGGTGACGGCTTCGGCCGCAGCTACTCAGCGCCTCCTGGTGTAGGCTTGTCAGTGTCCTCATCGAACGTTGTCATTAATTCACTCGTTCATTCATAATTTTGGGTTTCTTCCTAGCGACGTCACGATGACAAAAGGTCCTCCAAAAGAGATGCACATGTCTTTGGATAAGGCCTAGTGTAGGCCTTATGGTCTCTTGCAGTCTCATTCATTCTTATGTTCTTAGGTCCTCCGAAGAAGATGAACGTGTCATTGGGGTATTACGATGACAAAAGGTCCTCCGAAGGAGATGAACGTGTCGTTTGAGTGTTACGATGACAAAAGGTCCTCCAAAAGAGATCAACATGTCGTTTGAGTGTCATGATGACAAAAGATCCTCCGACGGAGATAAACATGTCTTTGGAGTCACGATGACAAAAGGTCCTCCAAAAGAGATCAACATGTCGTTTGAGTGTCACGATGACAAAAGATCCTCCGAAGGAGATAAATATGTCTTGGAGTCACGATGACAAAAGGTCCTTCGAAGGAGATGAACATGTTGTTTGTCACGATGACAAAAGATCCTCCGAAGGAGATGAACATGTCTTTGGAGTGTCACGATGACAAAAGGTCCTCCAAAAGAGATCAACATGTCTTTGGAGAGTCACGATGACAAATGGTCCTCCGAAGAAGATGCACATGTCTTTGGAGTGTCACGATGACGAAAGGTCCTCCAAAACAGATCAACATGTCTTTGGAGTGTCACGATGACAAAAGGTCCTCCAAAAGAGGTAAACATGTCTTTGGAGTGTCATGATGACAAAAAATCCTCCGAAGAAGATGCACATGTCTTTGGAGTGTTACGATGACAAAAGATCCTCCGAAAGAGATCAACATGTCTTTGGAGTGTCACGATGACAAAAGAGCCTCCGAAGAGCCTCCGAAAGATATCAATATGTCTTTGAAGTGTCGTCAACTAATTCCGTTAAGATTTTTTTCTCAACTCCTTACGGACCAAACGTCTGAAGGCAACCAGACCAAATTCTTGAATGTCTCAAAAATATCCCCAGTGGTCCTTCAGATGTCGTTGGGTCTTCGTGCCTTTTAGCAAGAATTCCCTCAGCGGCAATGTCTGAAAGAAGCCCAGGAGAAGGAGTCTGAAGGACATGCAATGGGAAATAATTTTCTTCTTTCCAGAAACGATAACTTAGAGAAAGATACGGGTGGGTCATAGATTCTATACATCTCCGTGGTGGTGGTGGTGGTGGTGGTGGTGGTGGTGGTGGTGGTGGTGGTGGTGGTGGTGGTGGTGGTGGTGGTGGTGGTGGTGGCGGCGGCGGCGGCGGCGGCGGCGGCGGCGGCGGCGGCGGCGGTGGCGGTGGCGGCGGCGGTGGCGGTGGCGGCGGCGGTGGAAGCGGCGGCAACAGACACAAAAATTAATCAGTTAACCATTGAGCTTCAAGGTGAGACACTGTATTCTTACCGAAGTGTCTTGGTATCCACAGAACGATATGATACAGGATCAGAGACGTGATGATTTCAATGGGGTCTCGGTCCTAGGGACTTCGTTCAGAAAGGACTCTTGCCCCAAGGACATTTGGACACAGCCACGGTGATGAGGGTGTTCACCCTAACACTAGTGATAGTATCCAAACAATGGGCAATTTCATGCAAGAAGTCTGATAATTGTCTTATTGAAAAATGACGTCTCTCTTACATGTTTCAATATGGCCGTTACATTAATGTTTTATTCAGTAGAAGGAGACCTCCAGCATACGTATTGTTGAGTTGTTTACGCTGAGGTGGAAAAGAAAAGCAAAAACAAAAACGTTTAAAGAAAAATGTCTTCGGAGTTGAGGGATGGAGGGAGGGAAGGATATGTCGGGTTGGATACAGCAAGATTGATAGGGTTTAATTCTTGATAGAATGATAAGGTCTGCTTCGCCCTTATGGGAGAATGAGCTTGAGGTCCCACATGTCACTCACAAGACGAGGTAAGAAAAAATAAAATAAAAATCTACTACTTTGGCCTGTTCAACGCCAGACGATTTAATTCAGCTCAGAACGGGGCTTTGTGCTAAAGAAATTAAGTATATGGTGTACGCAGACATCAACGTGACCCTGAAGAACTCCATATTTGCCTCTAAGCTCATTTGCATCTTGCCCCGGTGCAAAAACATATCTGTCTCTAAAGTGATAGAACACGCTCGTTGGGATAAATGACCCTTAAGATAGGGGGACACATGACCCACAAGGTATTTGTTGTTCCACAAAGAGGAACAGTTCACTCGCAAGAGGTACCCCGAAGTGACTCACCACCGAAGTCCCTCCAGAATTCTCCTCGAGCTTAACCCTAAGATACTCAGGTAAGTAAAAAAATATATATCTTACATCCTAAGAAGAGCAACAGGAGATGACAGTTATAGACGTCAGTTACAATCGTTTCGTTTCTGTTTCCTTCGCCTTTGACTGATGAAAACCGTTCCTAGGTGTGGTAATTCTGTGCCTGATTCATTTTAGTTCGTTGGCGGGGTTCCAATCCGGTTCCTCACCATTGGGTTCTTATCGAAGTCCCGCCACACCTCAACCTTGTTATCGTCGATCTCGCTAGTACGGACAAGAAGGACTGTCCCTACGCTTTGGAATCTAAGGGTCACTATCTTCTAGAAAGAGGGCTGCCCTCTAGTTGCCCTTGTCCCTGCTCAGAGTCTCTTTCTAGAACTCTCTTGTCCTTGTCAATAAAACTTTGTCTCTCTCTAGAACTCTCTTTTCCTTGCCAATAAAACTTTGTCTCTAGAATTCTCTTGTCCTTGCCAATAAAACTTTCTCTCTCTCTAGAACTCTCTTGTCCTTGCCAATAAAACTTTGTCTCTCTCTAGAACTCTCTTGTCCTTGCCAATAAAACTTTGTCTCTCTCTAGAACTCTCTTGTCCTTGCCAATAAAACTTTGTCTCTCTCTAGAACTCTCTTGTACTTTTCAATAAAACTTTGTCTCTCTCTAGAACTCTCTTGTCCTTTTCAATAAAACTTTGTCTCTCTCTAGAACTCTCTTGTCCTTGTCAATAAAACTTTGTCTCTCTCTAGAACTCTCTTGTACTTGCCAATAAAACTTTGTCTCTCTCTAGAACTCTCTTGTCCTTGCCAATAAAACTTTGTCTCTCTCTAGAACTCTCTTGTCCTTTTCAATAAAACTTTGTCTCTCTCTAGAACTCTCTTGTCCTTGCCAATACTCAGACCTTGTCTTTCTCTAGAACTCTCTTGTCCTTGCCAATAAAACTGTCTCTCTCTAGAACTCTCTTGTCCTTGCCAATAAAACTTTGTCTCTCTCTAGAACTCTCTTGTCCTTGTCAATAAAACTTTGTCTCTCTCTAGAACTCTCTTGTACTTGCCAATAAAACTTTGTCTCTCTCTAGAACTCTCTTGTCCTTGCCAATAAAACTTTGTCTCTCTCTAGAACTCTCTTGTCCTTGCCAATAAAACTTTGTCTCTCTCTAGAACTCTCTTGTCCTTTTCAATAAAACTTTGTCTCTCTCTAGAACTCTCTTGTCCTTGCCAATACTCAGACCTTGTCTTTCTCTAGAACTATCTTGTCCTTGCCAATAGTCAGAAAACTTTGTCTCTATGCTAAATTGTGTCTTGGTTCGTTCGCTGGGTTAGACCTAGTTCGCTTCGGTAAATATTTTAATGTTTATTATCTATTTATTTATTATTATTTATATTATTATGATTTGTATTTATCTATTTACTTATTTATCTATTTATTTATTTATCATCTTAGCACCTCCCGTCATCCGGGAGGTACTAAGATGAGAGGGAGGGTGGAGGGGTGTGGAGTGTATTCAGGGATGGAATGGGTGGGAATAATTTTATGCCTTTTCCTTTTTGGCTACCTCCCTTGTAAGGGAGAAAAAGCCTTGGTATATGTATTATATGTATGTATGTTTTTTTCGCATCCGACCTAGTTATGGACCAAAAGGTCTCCTGTCGGTATGCTCTGCCTTTGTAATCCTTTGTAATATATATGTATACATACTTATGTTGTCTCAATATCCCTTGGTTCGATTTCTGTAGAGGAAAGTATCACTTCCCCAAGGAAACGGTAAATCCATCACCATGTGGTCCGCTTCCCAAAATTTCTGAAATGCATCATCACAGCGAAGATTTAAGCTCACACATCCCACCCACCCATCACACAGATGTGTCGTCTGGCATCCATAGTGAAATTTCTGTTTTTCTTTAACAAAGAATGGCGTTGGCCAAGTCTAAACACACACACATACACCAAAGGATCAATCCACCTACACTCTCATCTTTGTAGTTAATGTTAAGATTTCACTTTTTTATTTTATTCTTCTGGAAATGAAGGAATAAGAATGCCGCCACATAATCCCCATTCGTCGGTGTAGAAGGGGACTATATATGGCGGAGCGTGGGTACTGGGAATCCCCCTTTTCTCGAGAACAGTCGAACTATGCTTTCAATCGGCCATTCCCTTTTCGAAGGGTAAAAGACCATTTGGTTCATACATTAGAGATTAGCTATGGGTAACAAGGGCTACAATCATATCTAAGACTCCTTTGGTCATTGACATTGCTGAAGCGATGTTTAACGCAATCGCTCCTGTTGTTATTGACGAGTTTCTTCGTGTTTTTGTGTTCACAAAATGTTAGTTGGTTTATGGCAGTAGGTCACATTGTGCAATGGGCGACCTCCTTACTGGTGGTGAAACAGGAGATTCCTGGATTGATGGGCTTCTGTTCTGGAAACTCCGGGTTGTGTCTGGATGGATCTTCAGAAGCCTTTGGTTCGAGCAGATTGTGCATATCATGATTCCTGTCGATTTCGACAAGGGATTCTATTCTATTTTATTTTAATATATATATATATATATATATATATATATATATATATATATACATATATGTGTGTGTGTGTGTGTGTGTGTGTGTGTGTGTGTGTGTGTGTGTGTGTGTGTGTGTGTGTGTGTGTGTGTGTGTGTGTGTGTGTGTGCGTGTGTGTATGTATCTATATATATGCAATAAAAACACTAGAGGCGTGTATTACATCTTCAGTGCAGAAATACAGAGTACAAACAAACATGATACACAGTATGGAGAGGGGAACGTGGAAACGAGATCCATGTGTCAACAGTGGGATTGGAAGGTTACATTACATTACATATACCAAGGCTTTTTCCCCCTTCCAAGGGAGGTAGCCAAAAAGGGAAAGGCATAAAAACACTCCCACCCATTTCATCCCTAAATACACTCCACACCCCTCCCACCCTTCCTCTCATCTGAGCACCTCCTGGATGACGGGTAGTGAGCAAATATCATAGTGACAAAATATCACAGGAATGTGGGAAACTCTCAATGGGTACAATCTGAGGATCAGAATTAAAAGACATCTGACCCTCATCTTCTACCTGTGGAGTTTCCCACATTCCTGTGATATTTTGTCAATATGATATTTGGTCACTACTTTCTCCCACCGTTGACACATGGATACCTTGTGTCCACGTTCCCTTTTCCATACTGTACATTATGTTTGTTTGTACTCTCTATGTATTTCTGTATTGAGGATGTAATACACGAAAGCGCTCTCCTCCGGTTCTTTTCATAGTGGTTACTTTGCATATATATATATATATTATATATATATGTATATATATATATGTATATATATATGTATATATATATATATATATATATATATATATATATATGTAAAATGTAAAATCACTTCATTACCAAGTTATGAAACGGTATCAATAGATGTAACATTCATAAAACAATATATTCAAATCCTTCAGTGATGCTAATAATGGCGTTGTGATTGGAAAGGCGTTTCGGGTTCTTTCCAATGCTGCGTGAAGCGCTCTCTCTCTCTCTCTCTCTCTCTCTCTCTCTCTCTCTCTCTCTCTCTCTCTCTCTCTCTCTCTCTCTCTCTCTCTCTCTCTCTCTCTCTTCCACTGACTAGAACCAATCCTTGACATCTGAACCTTTTACATCACCGACAGAAAGAACTAGACATACAGTTGCGTTTCTTGCCAACACCAAAAGCTCCTGGAAGAGGACATTTGCGACCCATCAATGGGAGATCGAGTCTCGTTCTGCAAGGAGGACACGAACCCCGGGAGTCCCGGTTCTGGTGACGCTCCTACCGAAGAAGTCGACCTCAAAAGAGGTTCGAAGGAGGAGAGGTTGGCCAAAGAGGTGGTGGTGATTTTTTTTTTTTTTTTTTTTTTTTTTTTTTTTTAGTTGGGGGTGGGGGGTAAGGGGGGTTCCCGCACCATAGTCAGAGTGGTCATATAGAGACGAGGGACAAAGACCACAGCCATGCTAATGTAGCCGATGATGAGTATTGTCGTTCTTTTCAAGGTGGAGCGGCCTCCGCCGTTGGGCTGGCTATTGATTAGACATGCCAGGTCAGACTAAAGTGACTTGCTGGCTGCTGTGAGGGGAGAAGAGGAGAGGGGAAAGGGGAGGGGAGATGGGAGAAGAGGAGAGGGGAAAGGGGAGGGGAGATGGGGGAAGGAGGAAGAAGGACCTGGAGGAAAGAGTGATAAAAGAGAGGAAAGAAAAAACTAAAAAGAGGAAAAGAGTATTAGCAAAGAGAGAAGAGGGGAAGAGAGAAGGAGAGAGGGGAGAAGAGGAGAGGGGAAAGGGGAGGGGAGATGGGGGAAGGAGGAAGAAGGATCTGGAGGAAAGAGTGATAAAAGAGAGGAAAGAAAAAAAACTAAAAAGAGGAAAAGAGTATTAGAAAAGAGATGTGACTTGATGGTTGTTGTTGCTGTTGGAGAAGAGGGGAAGAGAGAAGGAGAGAGGGGAGAAGAGAGAGAGGAGAGGGGAGATGTAGAGAGAGAGAGAGAGCAGGGGGAAGGAACTGGAAGAAAGGGGAATAAACGAGAGCAAAGAAGAATGAAGAAAGAGAAAAAGAGTATCAGAAAAGAGAAGTGATTTGCTTGCTGGTCTCGAGGGAGAGGGGAAACGAAAAGAGGAGAGGGAGTTTGGGGGGGAAGAAGAGGTAAAGAGGAGGAAAGAAGAGTGAGAAAGAGAGGAGGGATATTAGGAAAGAGAAGGTGGAGGGGAAGGTGGAAGGGAGGTGGAGGGGAACGAGGTGGAAAGATAGTGACAAAGAGGAAGTGGAGTGGGAGAGACGAGACGAGAAATATATATATATATATGTACACACACACACACACACACACACACACACACACACACACACACACACACACACACACATATATATATATATATATATATATATATATATATATATATATATATACATAGAGAGAGACGGAAGGAGAGCGGAAGAGAGGAAGCCGGGGAAGAGTGAAGGAGGGTTGAGAAAAGAGAGGAGAGGAAGTAGGAGAACGAAAAGAGGAAGGTAAAAAAGAATAATGAGCGGGAAGGGGCTACCGTGGGGAAAAGTGAGGAGGAAGAGGAAGGAGAATAGGGAGGAGGGGAAGAATGAGGAGGAGAACGAGCAGAGGAAGCAATGGAAGAAGTGAATGTGGTGGTAGAAGAGGAAGAAGACGAGGAGGAGGAGGAAGAAGATGAGGAGGAGGAGGAGGAGGAGGAGGAGGAGGAAGAGAATAATGGGATAGGAGAAAAAGAGGAAGAAAGTGAAGAGGAGGAATATAAGACGAAGGAGAGGAAGGAAGACGAAAGGGAAAGAAGGAGAAGGGAGATGAGGACCACGACGAGGAGAAGGAGGAGGAGGAGGAGGAGGAGATGTAGGCGGAGAAGGACAAAGAAGATGGAGTGGTTGGTGAAAGAGGTAGAGAGGAGGAGTGTATATAAGAAGACCATGAAAAAGATGAGGAGGAGGAGGAGAAGGAGGAGTGGTAAGAGAAAGAGGAGGTGAAACAGATGGAGGAGGAAGAGGAGGAGAAAGAAGAAGGAGAAATAGAAAGAATGAGAGGATCAAAATGAAGAAGTAGTGGTAGTTAAGGATGAGAGGAGGAAGAGGGAGGAGAAGAGAAAGGTGATGAAGAGGAGGAAGGGGGCTTAAAGAGAAGGAAAAGGAAGGAGAGAAATAATATATGAGAAATATGAAGGCAACAGGGAAGAGGAGGAAGAGAAAGAAGAGATGGTGGGGGAGAAAGAGGAGTAAGAGAAGAACAAAGAGAAAACAAAGGAAAAAGAGGAAGAGGAAAAGAAGGACGGAGAAGAAGAGGAGGAAGAGGAGGAGGAAAAGGATTGAAAAAGGGGAGGAGAAGAAAGATGAGAAGAGGAGGAGGAAGAGGGGAATTACCAATTCTTTGAACAATTATAAAAACCGAATCTGTTTGAATGGAACTTCCAGCTAGAAAGATGTTACGAGTGGAGTTCCTCAGGGTTCTGTTCTTGAGCTATTCCTATTCATAGTATATATCAACGGCATACACCAGAGGCTGAAATCTATTGAATTCAAATTTACTGATGGTACTGAGCTGTGCAGAATAGTGCGGATTTATCATTCCAATCAACTGGATGTTCAATAAATTCGAACAAACTAAAGCAATATGAAAATTTATGTGTAAAGTTATACGATAAGTAAAGATACAGTACAATTCCAAATTATTTAGAAAAATGTAACCAAACTGGAGAGTGTAATAATCAGAAACCTTTCTGAATAATCTAATGTTGTATTTCTGTTTTAAAGAGAATTTTAGAACTGATACCAAAGGATTTTAAAAAATAATTATCTTCAACCACTTATGTAGCCTGCCCACATTCATTTATATACCTATTTATCTATTTATGGCGGATGCAGGGATGACCCGTCATCCATGAGGAGCTGAGGTGGGGAGGGGGCGGTAGGGTGGAAAGGGTGGTGGGGGGGTGTAAAATGGGTGGGAATAGGTACCTGACTCTGACTTAACTACCCCCCTTATAAGGGGGAAAAAGCTCTTGGTATATGGATAGATAGATCTGTTTATTTATTTAATTATTATAGTCCTCGCATTTCATTGTAGACATTAACAGAACGAATGGAGTACAACGGATGAAATAGGTACGTGCCTCTAACTTAGCTACCTCAATTATAAGGGGGAAGAAATTCTTAGTATATAGATAGATTTATTTATTTGTTTATTATAGTCCTTGAATGTCACTGTAGACACTAACAGAACGACGTACTGCAGAACTGATGCATACATACATATACATATACAAAGGCTTTTTCCCCCTTACAAGGGAGGTAGTCAAAAAGGAGAAGGCATAAAATCATTTTCACCCATTCCATCCCTGAATACACTCCACACCCCTCCACCCTCCCTCTTATCTTAGCACCTCGTGGATGACGGGTCATCCCTGCACCTTGTCCACTGCCCTGGGTCAGAAGCAGTGTCGCAAGACACAGCACATCCACAGCAAGGCCGCTTCATTAAATCGGCGACCCCCCTCTCCGTCCCCCCATTGCATAAAAGGAGAACTGATACAAAAGATAAAAAAAAAAGTCGAAGACGATTTGAACCTACTTTTCCTAACAAAGCAGAGACTCAGTGTTGGATGGCCTTGATGTTGATAGTCAACATTTCAGAAGGTAGTGATATCTGCATTGGTAAAACTAGTATACACCCATTCAAAACCCATTTGTTTTCCCTTTATCTTAACTCCTTGGGTCAGAAGCAATGCAGCGAGATAAAGCACATCCATATCAGGACGGACACGACAGCCGAATCGGGTCTACCCCCACCGCTTCATTTACATGGTCACCCTCCCATCCTCGTCCCCTCACGCGTAAATAGAGAAAACGATGAAAAACCCCATCGGGCTGCGTCAATTTCCCATCAATTCACAAACATTATCCACTCGCATCTATTTCTATCCCTCTCCCTTCTTTGCTCAACAGACGTTCCCCTCCTACCCAAGTTCCTCTTCATCCCATCCATCCACCTCATTCTCGGTCTTCCCTTCAGGTTAACCCCATCCACCTCATCTTTCAACACAATTTAATTAGATTAGATCAAATTGCAAATTGCTAACGACCTTCTCACCACTACATTCCTCCTATCACTCTCAGTGTCACTTCATGATATCAATAGACTGTATCAGTTACACATTTATCGTTGTCATCATCATCACTGTCATTTATCATAGTGGCAAGAAGTCGGAGTTTCTGTCAAGGAACGTCCGACTCTTCTCGATGTGACAGAAGCACATCTCTCTCTCTCTCTCCCTCTCTCTCTCTCTCTCTCTCTCTCTCTCTCTCTCTCTCTCTCTCTCTCTCTCTCTCTCTCTCTCTCTCTCTCTCTCTCTCTCTCTCTCTCTCTCTCTCTCTCTCTCCCTCTCTCCCCCTTTCCACCTGCTTCCCTCCCTCCTTCTGTGTTTAACTTCCCCTCGCCCCTCACCTCCCCTCTCTCTCTCTCTCTCTCTCTCTCTCTCTCTCTCTCTCTCTCTCTCTCTCTCTCTCTCTCTCTCTCTCTCTCTCTCTCTCTCTCCCTCCCTCCCTCCCTCCCTCCCTCCCTCCCTCCCTCCCTCTTCCTTGCTATCTATATATTTCCCTCCACACACACACACACATACACACACACACACACACACACACACACACACACACACACACACACACACACACACACACACACACACACACACACACACACACACACACACACACACACACACACACACACGAACACTTACACACACAACTTTATGTCGAAGCAGCTGAATTCACGACGATGGGCTCCAACAGCTGTCCCACACGAAACAACACCTGTTTGGTGACGCAGCTCATCCACAGTTGTCTCCAACACCAACTGTGACATCTTTACAGAACAGCTGCATCACTTTTTTTTTTTTTTTTTTATATTTTTTTTTTTTTTAAGGAGGCGAAGGGGTGGGGGAGATCGGGATAGGGACCCTATATAAGAAATATATATATTTCACGTGGAATTTTATATGCATTGGTATTCGGGTACTTTGTTGTATACACTCAGGTACTGAATGCATACATGTGTGTGATTCATCTGGGTCTTGGATGACCTGCTAAGCAGGTGATCAGCAGATATTACCATTCTGGATATAAGCTGAGAGTGTGTGAGATTGTGTGTGTCTGTGTGTGTGTATGTGTGTGTGTGTGTGTGTGTGTGTGTGTGTGTGTGTGTGTGTGTGTGTGTGTGTGTGTGTGTGTGTGTACGTGTGCGTGTTTGAGTGTGTGTGTACGTTACGTGCGTGTGTGTGTGTGTGTTGACGTGTGTGTGTGTCTGTGTGTGTGTGTGTGTGTGTGTGTGTGTGTGTGTGTGTGTGTGTGTGTGTGTGTGTGTGTGTGTGTGTGTGTGTGTGTGTGTGTGTGTGTGTGTGTGCTGACGTGTGTGTATTCACCTTGGTCTTTGGATCACGTGTTGGACTCGTGATCGACAGCTATTTCCCTCCCGGAAGAGAGCTCAGAGCTCGTATGACCGATCTATAGTTAATGCTATGACCTTACACACACACACACACACACACACACACACACACACACACACCCAACTCCCCGCCCACGAGAGTCAGAGTAACGACCCGAAGCGCAGCGATACCGAAATAATTTCGGCCCTGGGCAGGATTCGAACCAAGTACTACGAGCACCACCATGCTGGTAGTTCAGCGCTCTACCAACCGCGCCACCGAGTCGTGTGTGTGTATGTATGTGTGTGTGTGTGTGTGTGTGTGTGTGTGTGTGTGTGTGTGTGTGTGTGTGTGTGTGTGTGTGTGTGTGTGTGTGTGTGTGTGTGTGTGTGTGCGTGTGTGTGTGTGAGTTGACGTGCGTGTGTGTGCGTGTGTGTGTTGACGTGTGTGTGTGTTTGTGTGCGTATGTGTGTGTGTACGTGTGTGTGTTTGAGTATGTGTGTACGTATGTGTGTGTGCGTGTGTGTGTGTATATGTGTGTGTGTGTGTATTCACTTGGTCTTTGGATCACGTGTTG
Organism: Oratosquilla oratoria; assembly: GCF_046742065.1. NCBI lineage: Eukaryota > Metazoa > Arthropoda > Malacostraca > Stomatopoda > Squillidae > Oratosquilla > Oratosquilla oratoria. Next base: position 55,045,902 of record NC_134792.1, on the reverse strand, counting down.
GACCTTGCACACACACACACACACACACAACTCCCCGCCCACGAGAGTCAGAGTAACGACCCGAGGCACAGCGATACCGAAATAATTTCGGCCCTGTGCAGGATTCGAACTGGGTACTGGGAGCACTTCTACTTCCCAGTTCAGCGCTCTACCAACTGTGCCACCGAGTGTGTGTGTGTGTGTGTGTGTGTGTGTGTGTGTGTGTGTGTGTGTGTGTGTGTGTGTGTGTGTGTGTGTGTGTGTGTTTGTTGACGTGTGGGAGGGACGTGTAATTCACCATGGTCTTCCCGGAAGAGAGCTCAGAGCTCATATATGACCGATCTGAGTGCTGTAACCTTACACGCATACACGCATACACACACCCAACTCACCCGACCATTAGAGTTGGAGTAATGAGTCGCACCACAGGGATACTAAAATTATTTCAACCCTGGGCGGGATTCGAACTCGGACCGTTGTAGCAGCGGTTGTAAATGCTACCACTGCACCGTCGTGTGTGTGTGTGTGTGTGAGAGAGAGAGTGATCATAAAAACAGGGAAGTCTGTGCACAATAGACTACACACCAAAGTCCCATCGAAAGTTTTCAGTGTATTTCTTCGTTGTTGCAGAAGCTGGACATGTTTCTCATGGTCGTCAACTTGAAGAACTTAGCTTGTCTCTTCGCCATAGCTTATTATTTTACAACCTATCTCGACCCGCCAGGGCGAAACAGGTTGCATAACTTACATACTTCGGTGAGACGCTGAGCCCGTGGGTGAAACATCACCCAACGGTAATTGTTCTCGATCGAGAGAGGGACGCAGTGGCTATATACCTCATTCAGACGAACACACTGTATATTGACATCAACACACGTACGTAAGTGATTATGTATAGATACAAATACACGGATTTTACCTGAGCTCTCATCATCTCGTTTCCTGGACTATTTATTGTCATTTGTTTGTGGAAGGAGTCTTAAATGAAAGATTTTTCAATTCTGTTCTTTAGTCCTTATCGCTCAAGATGGTAGTTGTGTTCAGAGTTGGGCGCGTTCCTCGGTGCGTTCCTCGGTGCGTTCCTCTTTAGTTTGGCCGCGGTTAGCGCTCACAAACTATTAAAGCAATATAGGTGCCGGTATAGTATGTGGCCTACTTTTTGGATGTGGCCTACGAAATTTTTCTTTGGTATAGTATGAACCTGTCTCTTAAGCTTTAATAGTTTGGGAGCGCTAACCGCAGCCAAACTAAAGCCTAATGCACCGAGGAACGCATCTAGGAGCGCGCCCAGCTCTGGTTGTTTGTGTTCATTGAAAATATTAAGTAAATACAATTTCTGGCATTATGTGTTTTATTCCTATTCAAGTTCAGTGGCATTTCGTTAATATGTAACCACAAACTATAACGTACATACATACGAGGTGTCCAGGAATAGAGGGACATCTACGCTACTTTTGATGGTTAACCACAGATCGTGAAAGGTGTAAGTCTCTCTCTCTCTCTCTCTCTCTCTATATATATATATATATATATATATATATATATATATATATATATTTATGTATGTTGAATACGACAGCATTCTGACAAATGGAAACTAGTATGTTATAACACATTTGTAAAAGATCACTGTTAACCCACTATCGGAGAAATAATAACGGAAAGTACAGAGAAACTGTATATTTCGACTACTCTCTGTAGTCCTCTTCAGCAGAATGCTTACATAAGGTTAAGGTACAAGTATATATGAAGAAATGAGGGGTACATAGAAGGGGATGAGGAAAGTGGGGGGGGGGGGCTCAGGTCACATGCCCTTGAAATGGTCGGGTCAAAGTAGGACAAGGGGTGATATTTTGTCCAACCGCTTTAGACATGATCTTGTTGACCGCTAACTTGGTAATACAATCTGGGGGCCACTGGCCTTTAGAGGTATTAAAGTTAGGATAATGTTTTATTAGAGAAGATTCCACAATTTTTCTTCTATAGCTACAGTGTGATTTATAAATTATTGATGCATTATCCCAATCTAATCTATGGTCTTTTTGGCTGGCATGAAGGAACACAGCGGAGTTAACTTGTCCATATTTTATGGAGTTTTTATGTTCCTTTAATCTCGTGGACAAATTCCTGCCAGTCTGGCCCCAGTACACATCATCACAGTCTTTACACGGCAATTTGTATACCCCGGAGGTTTGGTCCACATCATCCCTCCGGTGTACATTAACCCATTAAACTCCGATGACAAGATGTCTTGTCATTTGGTCAAATAAAACAAAAAATCATAATAAAACAACAAAATGTTTGATGATCAAACAGCACCAGAAAAATATGACGTCGTCAGTCCTCCTCGAGGAGGAGGACTGATGACGTCATATTTTTCTGGTGCTGTTTGATCATCAAACATTTTGTTGTTTTATTATGATTTTTTGTTTTATTTGACCAAAATGACAAGACATCTTGTCATCGGAGTTGAATGGGTTAACTACCTTTCTAAAAATGCTGTTTGGATAGTTGTAAATAAATTTGATTTGATTATTAGGTAGAAGTTTGGAGACCGAGTTGATAGAATCATTAAATGGTACAATGATATTATTGTTACCCCATTTAAACTTCTCCCTGGAGTTACTTAGCTTATAAAAGTTTGATTTGGCTTTATGTAGGGCTTTCTTTAGAAACCATTCCGGATAACCTACGTTAGAGAGTTGTTTATTAATGATATCAAATTCTATTTGCAAGAAAACCTTATGTAAGCATTCTGCTGAAGAGGACTACAGAGAGTAGTCGAAATATACAGTTTCTCTGTACTTTCCGTTATTATTTCTCCGATAGTGGGTTAACAGTGATATTCTGACAAAGGTTCAACTTCTTGATATTTTCTGTTTTTCTTAGGATATTTTTCCTGCTGGAGGGTGAGCCAATACAAGTTCTCCATAGTTTTCCATTTAATATTTCAAGGTTTCGTCTTCAAAGATACATCATCAGGATTGACAAAATTTCTGTAATAATAAACATAAATGTTGGTACAAATCTGGTAACCAGCAAAAATTAAAACAAATATACAAGTGGAAAATAATCACAAAATAAACAAGATTAACACAAGTGTTATCAATTACGTCTAAGAGAAGTACAAATGGCAGACGAAGAGTTTGAATGTACCATTAGTTCTGCATGTGGGAGTTGACCGCCTATGCGGCCTGACAGTCGCAGTTTGTGGGGAAGAGAGGGAGGGGGAGGAGTGTGCCTACCTCGATATAGCGCTGTCTCAAGTAAGCGTCGTTGTACAGCAAAATACTGGATGTCATGTTAGATTGTATATTTAATGTGGGGGCAGTATTCCTAATGTATTAGTTCACCCTCCAGAAGTAAAAATCCTGATAAGAAAAACAGAAAATATCAAGAAGTTGAACAGTTGTCAGAATGCTGTCGTATTTAATTCAATATGCTTCAAAGTAAACTTGCTTCCTTCTTTTACGAAATGTATACACACACATATATATATATATATATATATATATATATATATATATGTGTGTGTGTGTGTGTGTATGTAATATATATATATATATATATATATATATATATATATATATATATATATATATATATATATATATATATGTATATATATATATATATTCAGGAGTAACAACCAGGAAAAATAGACTAACGAAGCAGAGCGTTTTTGTATAATTACATAATTATACGAAAGCATTTGTGAACACACGTTCTTAGTGTTTTTATTGCATATATATATATATATATATATATATATATATACACATATATATACATATATATATATATATATAATATTTATACATACATATACTTGCTTTACTCGAAACCTGCCAAATTGACGGGAATACCCTTCTGTTTCTGGACGCCTCATATTAGCTATGCCAGTTATGAGTGTTTATTTGTATAGATATATCTCGTGGACAATAGGTATAAGAGAATTATCATATCTCCCTATAACTTACCAATCCCTTTTATGAACACAAGGTATCCAGTATTTCTTCCTGCAGCTGTTTGATTCCATCCAGCTCTTGGTATGTAGCAAGTCATAATTTTTTTTTATGGAAAATCATTAATGATCTGTCCTTTGGTATATAACACGTTGTGTATATCTACTTTTTTTTGTGGAAAATTATCATTCATCTTTACAGGGATCTATCTTATTTTCTTTTGGTATATAACACGTGATATGTGATTTTTGTGGGAAAATATTAGTAGTCTACATAATGTCTGTATCAGTCAAACAATTCTTTTTTGTGGTGGTCATGTTGATTCACTCCAGCAATCTCACAATTGCCTGGTAGACTTGCATTGAATATTTGTCACAGTAATGATTGTTATGAGTGCTTTCTTTCAGATAATATTCAAAATATAATAACAGCAATACTAAAGTCTCTTCACTATATGATCTCTAGTCAGAATCGGTTGACGTGGCCGGTTTTAATGGGGCTGCGGTGTATCTGCACGAGAAAACTGGGACGACGAGTTGATTGATTGATTGGTCACCTTAAAGTATACATGCAAACTGTACTACTTCGGATTTTCAAAAAGTGAATATAAAACGATATTTTTAGTTTTTCGTGGTCAAGTTTGACATTCGAGAGTTGTGTTTTGTTTCGGATACCGTGACATGTCCGCATATCTTGATTTCACTGGGATGCTGAGATACATCAATTCGCGGTACCTAAATGCGTGATTTGCACAGGTGACCTACTCCCCGATGATGTGTGTTTGTTTACGTTACGTTCAAAGACAGGTAAAATGAAATAATTAATTTGGGAAAAAAATACCTATGTATTTGTTTTTTCTTTGTCCGACCTTGTTATGGACAGAAAGGTCTTCAACTGGCGTACATATTATATAATCGTAACTTATGTTGTACATAAAACAGTTTCATTTATTTGTTGTGTTAGTCATGATACTGTGTCTAGGCATGCTTTTTTATGCTTGACGCTTTAGTGAGAGTACATTTATCATAATTGCTCCTATTACCCACAAGAAAACCTGTAATCCATAAGTATGACTCACACTTTCGTTCCACGAAATAGCAAGTGTTACTATTCTGGGCCTGTCACACTTTTCCTATTCCACTTTTTTTTTTTTTTTATACATTATTAGATGCTGGTCTGAGGTTGATATATAGACATCTTTATGTTTTTTTTAAGTTCATACAGCATGGTTGTAAATTATATTGCTTAGGTAAATTTATAACCCAGCCTTACAGATGTAAAATTAGCATTCGTATCTTAACTTGTATGTGGTCTAGCTTGCTATGATGACCATTTAAGGAAAACGTCATATTCCTGTGTTCTGACTGGTGCGCGCACGATTGTATTGCCCATGATAGTAAACTATTAATTTATGATTTTGCAAATCATTACCCTTTTTTAAGTCTGTTTTGTAACAGTTGTTTCTATACATAAACTATACAATTCGAGACAGTGATCTATACTGCACACACACACACACACACACACACACACACACACACACACACACACACACACACACGCAACCTTTGTTCATAATAACTTGGGTCCTATGTCTGATAAGCCCCTTTCCAGATATAATTTCGATTATGTATATCGTCCCCGAACAATTATTTTGCGTTAATTGATTTATCAAAATTATAGATGATTTAATGTTAGGCCAATGAACGTAGTGTGTGCTAATTTGTTTGTAAGCCTATATGCGTTGAGCATCTCATAGTAAATTAGTATTAAGGAATAAACAGTTACCATGTATCTAGCATGATCTAATAGTTTACAAGGACTAAAATATGTTGATATAGAGATCAATGTGTTGTAGTCTTAAATGTTTGACTATAACATTGATGGAAAATGATAAACTGCAGAAATTGGATTAAACGTGACTAGTTAATTCTACTTTGATATATGTTGAGATAATCAAGTATATTAAGTATTAAATATCAGTTATTGAATGTTAAGTACATTTTACAAAACACTATGCCTTTCAGTCACATCTGCGATAACATCTTATTATCTAAAATGTAAAAAGTAGTGCTTATTTCTAAAAGAAAAAAGTATTAGATAAGGTATAAACGTATGCATTTTGTTACATTTTATCTATAAAAGTTAAAGCTATTATAGTTCCAATAGGAAATATTATTATGTAATTCTTTTTTAATTCATTGGGCAGTGACTTGCCAGACGGGGGATTTTTTTTTTTTTTTTTTTTTACTTTGAACACAATAATTAAGCAAGGTTTAAATCGAGACAGCCTTACACCTTATGGGGAATGGAGTTTTTAGTCAAATTCTCTGGTACAAAACCAAATAAAATTATTCACTGTTATTGCGACAATCAGCAAACGACTTGACCCTTGGAGCATGATGGAGCACTTTGCAGATTTTATTCTGTCCAAAGTCCGGACCACCTCATGCTAAAGTTGTTGATAGATCATGCCCACCCGTCGCGAGCTTTGAACTCGGGTCCCTCTAAGGGTAAGACCCAAGCGTTACCACTCCGCCACTCAAATCTAAGTGGCAATGTGGTAACGCTTGTGCCCCACGGTCAGAGGGACCCGAGTTCAAGGCTCGCGACGGTCGGGTCTGATTCTTTGAATTACGTCGCTGTCACGAGGGATCTGTTCAATAATTGTTGATAGATGTTGCCATCACGTGACGTTTTATTTCACGAGTATACGTTGTTGAAAAAGAGTAACGTAACAATACACAAACATTTACTATAACATACTGAAAGTGTATATTGAGGAAATTAACTGTTTTTAGCAATACCACTATCCACTCTCAATTGTTATTTTATTATTCCAGATTTTTAGAAATGGCTGGAAATGTATGAAAGAGGTGAAATATAACCCAAAAATTTTTACGCCAGAATATCCGAGGACTAAATGATATTTGAAATCGTGAATTTGACATTTCAGTGAAAATGGTATTTCTTTGCTTAGAGCTCACTCACTCCTCTGCAGCTATGAATGAAAGAATGTTCTTCTCCCCGACGCAAGGGGAAAGAATAACTATTGGACGTTAAGTCGAATAACCAGTTACTCTGTTTTGGACGAAAGAATCGGTAAAGCAATCCATGAACGCTTATGTTTGACTTTATTGTACATATACATAGAGAAAAGGGGATATGGAGGTGTGGGAAGAGAAAGATAGTGAGATGTGTATACAGACAAAAAGATAGAAAAGGAAAAAGAGAAAAGGGGAAAAGGAGAAGAATAGAGTAAAAAGAAAAGAAAAGGGAATATTGAAAAGAATAAAGAGGGAGGGAGAGGAAGAAAGAAAATAAGATAGAGAGGGGAAGGGAGAGAGAGAGGGAGGGGGAGAGAGAGAGAGAAAGAAAGAGAGAGGGAGCGAGGGAGGGGAGAGATAGAGGGAGAGGGAGAGAAAGAAAGAGAGAGAGAATAGGGAGAGAGATAGGGAGTGATAGAGAGGGGGAGAGGAAAAGATAGATAAGGAAGATGAAAGGCGAGGGAGATGGAAAGGTAGAAAAGAAAAATAAATAAAATAAATTAAATTCAAACTGGTGGAACGTGCGAGTTGAAAAAAAAAGCAAAGAAGTCAAAATAGAGATAAATCCCAGTTCACAGCAACGGCAGAAAACATCTTGTTGTGGTAAAAGGGTAAGGAGATCAGAGCTGTGATGTGAATAGGTCTCGTAACAGCTCTAGAAAGCGACAATGAGACTAAATCAAAGGTAAATAACAGCTGTGTCTGGTGGTAAAGAACATTTACATGTAATAATAAAGGAGTGGCGAGTCCAAGTTGCAGAATTGGAATTATGAATAGGTGAATCAATGTGGAGTGTTTTAAGCAGCCGAACAGACGTCTCGACCATCGACTCGCGGACGGAAGAATGGAAACAGCCGAAGTCAAAAAAAGGAAAAAGAAAACGGGGGAAGTTGTGGAACTCTGTCGTTTAAAACGAAGGAAGAAGAGATGATGACGGAGGCTGCAAGTTTTATGCAATAAGACTGGAAGGTGGGTGGAAGATGACTGGAAGGTGGCGGGACATGAAGGAGGCAGAGTCGGATAAATCGGGGATAAATCACTGCAAGCCGACACATTGCAAGTTTTTAGGCACGCACTACGTTCGACCTCACGGCCACAGCTTCGGCTTAGTTTCCTCTAATCCAGATCCATTTTACCAAATAAAACTTTCTTTACGTCTCGTAAACTTTCAATAATATAAATTGATAAGTCCTTTGGTGAAGAAATGAGAGAGATGTGATTTGTTATTTTTCTTGACTTTCGTGGTTTGTCTTTCGACGAAGTAAAAAACATCAGGGATTCGAAGCCAAACAAAGGAAATCACCTTGTGCTCATCTTGGCTGGGAATGAAGCTTAGATCCCAGCCCGGCGTTGCTCGGCGGGGTTGTCCTGGTAACCAAGAATTGCCTGGGGGAAACGGGGGCGAAGGGAAAGGAGGAAAAGTCTGGAAAGGAGGGGAAAAAAGGAAAATGAAGAAAACTATGGAAGGGAAAAACATGAAAATTAGGATAAGTGCGCAAGTGAGGAAAAAAAGGACAATGAAGAAAACGATGGAAAGGAGGAAAATGGAAAATGAAGAAAACTATGTAAGGGAGAAAAAATAAAATTAGGACAAGTGGGCAAGTGAGGGAAAAAAGGACAAGGAAGAAAACGGTGGAAAGGAGACAAAGAGAAAGAGGAAAAGTCTGGAAAGGAGGAAAAAAAGGAAAATTAAGAAAACTATGGAAGGGAGAATTTTTTTTAATTAGGACAAGTGGGCAAATGAGGAAAAAAAGGACAAGGAAGAAAACAATGGAAAGGAGACAAAGAGAAAGAGGAAAAGTCTGGAAAAGGAGAAAAAAAAAGGAAAATGAAGAAAACTATGGAAGGGAGAAAAAAATTAAATTAGGACAAGTGTACAAGTGAGAAAAGAAGGACAAGGAAGAAAACGATGGAAAGGAGACTAAGAGAAAGTGGAAAAGTCTGGAAAGGAGGAAAAAAATGAAAATGAAGAAAACTATGGAAGGGAGAAAACATGAAAATTAGGACAAGTGTGCAAGTGAGGAAAAAAAGGACAAGGAAGAAAATGGTGGAAAGTAGACAAAGAGAAAGAAGAAAAATTGTGGAATGGAGAGTGCGTATGTACATGCACATTCTATTAGATCAGGCGCATACAGATGAGAGGTCCCGTTTCGGAAAGGTTAAGAAACCTCCTGTGTTTCGGAGAGGCCTACAGGTCGAGGTCCTTCTCAAGAGGGGTCGTGTCCGCGCTCGAAAGGTTAACAAAACATGTCCCTTTTCACAAACTTTCAGATCTCGGCAGAAGTAAGAAAGTTTAGTCCAAATTCAATAGAAAGAAGTAGTGGAGGTGGGGGGGGGAGTCAAAACCAAGAAAGGTTCCCCACCCAGAAACTTAATTTTTCGAGAGTTGCAGAAACCAAAGACTCCTCATGTTCCCCCAACTCCCACTCCCCCAACTCCCACTCCCCCTTCACACCCCGAACTCCCACCCCTTCACACCTCACCCCCCCTCACCCCGAAGACCTCAACTTCGTTGAGTTCCTCTTCTGCTATAGCCACTATTAGCTCCTCCTCAACAGCCAAACTTCCTCCTCCTTCTCCTCCTCCCCCCTCCTTCTCCCCCCTCCTCCTCCCTCCTCTTTCTCCCCTCTCCTCCTCCTCTCCTCCTCCTCCTCCTCCTCCTCCTTCCCTCTTCTCCTCAACCTTCTCCCCTCCTCCCCCCGTCTCCTCCCCCCGTCTCCTCCCTTCTCCTTCTCCTCCCTCCTCCTTCTCCTTCCTCCTCCTTCTCCTCTCCCTTCTCCCCTCTTCCTCCTCCCCCGGCTCCCCGTCTCCTCCTCCTCCCCCTTCTCCCTCCTCTTCTTCTTCCCCCTCCCCCACCTCCTACTTTTCTCTTCCTCGTCTTCTCCCTCATCCTCCTCCTTTCCTCCCCTCCTCCCTCCTCCCTCTCCTCCATCCTCCTCCTCCTTTCCTCCCATTCTCCTCTCCTCTTCCTTTCCTCCTCCTCCTTTCCTCCTCCTCCTTCCCCTCCTCTTCCCTCATCGTCCTCCTCCCCCTCCCCCTCCCCCTTCTCCTCCTCCTCCTCCTTTTTTCATCGGAATTTCCCTCCTCCCCTTGTCCTTTCCGGGCGAGTTCTTTAGACGGGTTCTAAGGGGGACCTGGTCGAGAAGGACATTTTCTTCCGTTAACCTTTTGACCCTCGGGCGTTCTCCTCGACCTCCAGAAGCTCCGAGGAGGAGGAGAGGTTCTCCCTCAGCTGAATAAAATCTCCTGGCGGTGGCGAAAAAAAAAAGAGGACAAGAACGATGCCCCCCCGCCCGGTCGTCTCTGGGTAGACGAAGTCGAAGACTCTACCGAGATCGAAATTTCGTGAAGAACTTCATCGAAGTGGAGGGAACATTAGTTTCCGTTTTAGGGAGAAAAATTCGAAGTAGATGGAACGATAGAACTTAAGGTCGTACATCTAAGACTTTCAGTGAATATGATCATGAAATTTACTGGTCGATTTCATAGATTAACTAGTGATTTCATGAATTAACTAGCGAGATAAGTCTAGAACTCCAGGTGAACGTTCCCACTTTCTCGGAGGGGCTCATATGAGATTGTCAACAAGGACCTTAACCCCTTCCGTGCCGGGTAGTCCTTTCTCTTTGGCCTTGACTGTCACAAGGTGATTTTATTCGTGCCCGTGGTATCCAGTCAGTAGCGATGACGTCATAACTCACCCGATTAACCCCTTCCACACCGGGTGTATTTTTTTTTTTTTCCCATGGGCTTCCGTAAGGCTATTCTGTCTAATTCCGTGGTACCCCCCACGTCCCCCACCCACCACCTACCTCATCCTTGACGAAGAACCCAAGGTAAACTGAGGCAGTTCGAACACCAACGCCACCAGTTGCACGAAACCGATTGCAGCAGCAGATGCCTACACTCTGGGAAAGCAGTATTCCGTGTACGCTTGCCCACTAGCAGTCAGGTACCTGCATTTCTGAAGTAACGAGTGAAGGAAAATTATGTATTCATGTCCATACAGTACAGAGAATACTGCTTTCACAGAGTGTAGGCATCCGTAGCGATCCGTTGCATGCAACTGGTTGCGTGCAACTGGTTTCATCCAACTAGTTGCGTGCAACTGGTTTCATCCAACTAGTTGCGTGCATCTGGTTTCATCCGACTGGTTGCGTGCAACTGGTTTCATGCAACTGATTGCGTTGGTGTGCGATCTGCCTAAGACATCAGCTCTGTAGAGAATCCACGTTGGGCCAAAGGATGGACTGAAAATGCGGACATTCTCTACCATAAAGTAGAATTTTTCCGAAATTCCTTGACTATACAAGGAGAGTCACTAAGTTAGATCAACTTAACTAAAAAACCAGGTTATTTTTTATTTTTATTTGTAAAGGTAATTAGCGTTCGTTAGGCCCAAGTATCTTTCTAACTTTTTCTCCTTCACTTTTCTCTTGTTCCTAGTTTTACTCTTTCCATATCTTTTCGTCCCTCTTCCTTTCCTCCTCCTTCCCCACCTCCAAGTCCTCCTCTTCATCTACTCCTCCTTCCTTCATCTACTCCCCCTCCTCATTCCCCACCTACTCCCTCTCTTTCTTCCCCACTTACTCCCCCTCCTCCTTCTCCGCCTCCATGTCCTCCTCTTCATCTACTCCTCCTTCCTTACCTACTCCCCCTCCTCATTCCCTACCTCTACGTCTTCATCAATCCTCTTCTTTCGCCACCCACTCCTCCTCCTCCTCCTCCTCCTCCTTCCCTACCTCCACGTCTTCGTCTATATCTCCTCCTCTTTCCCCATCCACTCCCCCCTCCTCCTCCTCTTCCTTCTCTCCTCCTTGTCCTTTCCCTTCCCATCCTCCTCCACGTCGTCCTCCTCTCTCTCTCTCTCTTTTGCCTGGTTTTCCTCATCTTCAACCTATTTCCCTCTCTTTTTCCCCATTCCTTCCTCTTTCCTCTTTTTGTTGCTCGTGTTCTCTATCTCCTCTTTATCATATTACTCTTTACCTCCTTCCTCTTACCACAATTCTCCTCTTCATCATATTCCTCTTCCTCATTTCCCTTCATTTCCTTTTCCCTTCCTCCCTCCTTCCCTCCTCCTCTTCCTCCTCTTTTTCTCCTTTCCTTTTAAGCTTCTCCTTTTCCTCCTCTTTTCCTCCTCTTCTCTTAAGCTCCTCCTCTTCTTCCTCTTTACCCCCTCTCCTTTTTAGGTCCTCCTATTCCTCCTCTTCTCCTTCTTCTTCTTCCTCTTTTCCTCCTCTTCTCCTCCTTCTTCCTCTCTTCCTCCTCTCTTTTTCAGCTCCTCTTCTTCCTCTTTTCCTCCTCTCCTTTTTAACTCCTCTTCTTCCTCCTCTTTTCGTTCTTCTTCCTCCTCCACATTATCTCTTCTTCCTGTCCCTTCACCTCCTTTACATCTTCCCCCTCCTTTTCCTCCTCCTTCTCCTTCTGCCACATTTTCCCATTTTCATTCTTCTCATCGTCTTCGTTTTATTTTTTCTTCTTCTGATGTATATCATCGTCTTTCTATTATTCTTTCTGATGTTAGTCATCCCTCAATATCGACCTAACCGATTTTTTTCCAAAGAACGGTGGAAATACAAAAAAAAAAAAAAAAAAAAATAGAATAAAAATAAAACACCCGCGAAAGCGTTCTTCTTCTTCTTCTTCTTCTTCTTCTTCTTCTTCTTCTTCTTCTTCTTCTTCTTCTTCTTCTTCTTCTTCTTCTTCTTCTTCTTCTTCTTCTTCTTCTTTATTGTTTATTTATTCAATTAATTAATTTATTAATCTATTTATTTATCTTATTTATTTAT
>NC_134792.1:55018122-55025622 GCF_046742065.1 Oratosquilla oratoria | reverse complement strand
AGAGAAGAAGAGGAAGAGGAAGAAAAATATGATACGGGAGACAGCGAAGAAAAACGTGTAAATAAAAATGAGAGGAAGAGTTGATTCAGAGAAGGGTGGAGGATTTAGGGAAAAAGAAGAAAAAGAAGAGAAATTTTAACAAGAGCTGGAGGAAGAGGAGGAGGAATGGAGAGAGGAAGACAAGACGCACAGGAACTGAGAAGAGAGGAAGAAGAGAAATAAGAGCAGGAAAAAGAAGAAGAATAGAGGAAAACGTGAAAGATGTTTGTTAAAGAGGAAGTATGCATAAAGGGGAAAGAAGGGTACCAGAAGCATAGAGGAAGGACTGGAATGGAGGGAGGGAGGGAGAGGAGGAAGGGAGGGAAGTGTAATTAGGAAGAAATTACAGGATCGACTATATGAAGACATGAAATGCGGGGGGTGGGGGGATGAGGAAGGAAGAGGGGAGGAGGGGGAGGTAGGGGAGGAGGGGGAGGTAGGGGAGAGGGGAGAGGGGGGGAAAGGAAGAGGAGAGGAGGGGAGGATGTGTAATATGGGTTGGTAGGAAAGGTTGGACCTTTGTCAAGGTAAAGGCGTTCTGTGTATTGTAGTTGAAGGAGGAGGAGGAGGAGGAAGAGGAGGAGGAGGAAGAGGAGGAGGAGCTCGATCTACGGGGAACGGAGGGAGAGGCTAAGATGGTGGGGAGAGTGAAAATGGGGGAGGAGTGTGGAGGTGTATGCAGACCCAAAAATGGGGGGTGGGGGGCTAACTTTACTCCCATTATGGTAACGTTTGTCGCACCCACCCTCCTCCCCCTCCCTCCCTCCCCCCATTCCCGAGATTCAGTCCTCTGGGAATATGCCCCCCCATTGCCCCCCCACCCTCATTCTCCCCATTCCACCTATACACACAGGGTACGATGCGAAGTAAAAACACTCACTAAAGTCAATTTTTGATCCGCCCGTTCTCTCATCCTATTTGTGCTCCTGGGTATGGGTATGAGGAGGAGGAGGAGGAAGAGGAGGAGGAGGAGGAAGAGGAGGAGGAAAAGGAGGAGGAGAGGGAAGGCGGCAGAAGTGGATAAGGACTCGTGATGATCCGAGAACGGAAAGAACAGCTAAACGTGGGAGGTACGGAAAGACTGCGGGAAGGACTATCAACCTTGAGAGAGAGAGAGAGAGAGAGATAGTAGAGGGAGGTGGGGAGAGTAGAAAGCCAAGTAGAGAAGAAAAATGCGTCACGGCTGCGAAACAAGAGCGGGAAGGTAAATGCTTTGATGAAAATGTGAAGCTTGGTTGTGTGTGCGGGGTGGGGTGGGGGTGAGGGAGGAGCGTATAGTGAAGACGGTTGGAACAACGAGAGAGAGAGAGAGAGAAAGAGAGAGAAGGGAGAGTGAGGGAGGGAGGAAGGGAGGAGGGGTTGAGGACGAATAGGGGGAGGGGGGAAGGAGATATGGAGTGAGGAAGGAAGGGAGGGATGAGAGGGATACAGAGGGAGGGTGCAGAGTTCGGCCTAGAGCCCTAGACCACTTTTTGTTCATCTGTCTGTCACTTTTTGCCGTTCCCTCCTCCCGCCTACGTCACGCGCGCGTTCGGATGAGCTGGTCTTGGCTTCGAATGCATCTCACGATCGATTCATGTCGATAATTTCTACCTCTGTCCTAAAAGAAATCTTATTACTATCACCTCTGTTAATATGAGGTAAATCAACTGAAACTATTGCGTTTACTTTGTAATTCGGAATCGATAATTGAATTTATATAAAGTCGGAGACATAGGACAACATGTCCACTCCCAGCAACAAGAACGCTGCGCGCGCAACTATCAACATTAAGGGCTTTATCCTTCAGTATGCGAATTGTTGCTCGTGATTTCGTTCAACGTCCATGGAATTTGGCGTCATATCATCTAGAACCTTGGTATTATGAGGGAATGAGGGATATCACATGTTCTACTAAGCACGTAAAATGTTTCTCTCAGCTATTTTGACGCCAAAGGCCAAGATATGAGGTTCATATCGACGAAGGCGAGTGAAATTTTGTGGAACGGATCAGTGTAACTTGTCAGTGAGGGTAATTCCACTCCGAGCGCCCTTTAAATTTCGTCTCTTCCCTTTTTGTCACTTCACTATGTTCAGGGCTTGGTAGGTGGCGGTGGTGGTGGTGGTGATGGCTTGTGTGAAGTTTGAAAGGAAGAGAGAACGGTTTTATCAAGAACCAAAACTCGGTATAAATCTAAATACGTAGAATCTATACATACCCTTAGTAAACAAAAGAATAGCGTTACACAGTTCTTACTCCCCCCCCCTATTCCCGAACCGCTCAACCTCTCCTCCACCCCCACCCCCACTTTTCACCAGGTGTGAACGCAAAATTGAGAAAATTAAAGCTGAATGTAAAGAAGAGGAAAGAATAGGAGGACGGTGAAGAGTAATTTGTTGATATTTCCCAGAAGGAGTCGGTCTCTCTTATCTTCGTTCACATCACTGTGAGGGTGCAAAATAGAAGCATGCGTGAAAAAAACTCCAATAATATCAGTCTTGGTGACGCCGAGATGGATAGAGGAAAAGGTAGAGGAGGAGAGGGAGGAGGAGGAGGAGGAGGTGGGTAAATGAAATGATGGAGGATGGAGGGGGTGGGGCCAGTTGGAGGAGGAGGGGAATAAGACAACCGATAGATGGACCAGAGCGAGAGGCGAGGGGGAGAATGAAAGACGAGAAAGGGTGGACGGCGGGAGGGAGGGAGGGAGGGAGGGAAGGAGGAAGAAAAAGTATAGAGACTGGTGAGGTGAATAAAAGAATTGAAGGGACAAAATAGTATGAATTGGTGAATACTAAGGATAGGGATCATTACCACGGGGTGTAGAAAGGATGAATGATGACGAATGTGAACAGATAAGGAGAAATTTGAGCAGCTGAGGTTTTCTGAGGAATGGAAATTTGAACGAGAAGTAACAAAACAGGCTAACGTAGAGACAAACATAGGATAACTCGGAGGGAAGGGGGAGGAGGAGGAGGAGGAGGAGGAGGTGGAGGAGGAGGACAGGGGGAGAATGAATGAATGAGTGGGAAAAACGATAGGGAGGGGGAATAAGACGATGTTGTGGGGCGTAATCGTTCGAATAGAAATGAGGAAAAGGGAGATTGGAAAGTAGGAAAGCTAGTACCGAACCATAAGGAAATTAGGATGGCGATAGTAAGATGGAAGCACATAGGAAAAGGAAGAAAACGGAATGGGAAAAACAAGAGACCGTAGATTAAACTAGAGAAAAGAATACATGAAAGAAAAAAAATACTTGAGAGGGATGATTAATGTAATTATGAACACAAGGGGTAACCAAGGAATGAAGGAAAAGAAAGAAAATAAAAGAAAAATATCCAAAGAAAGATGCTAATGTATATTAATCTGAATATTGTGATAATGGTTGAATCAGTAATTGTTGTTGTAACAATATAAGTACTAATAATAATAATTACAATGATTACGATGTTAACAATGACAGTGGTGAAAAGAGGAGGAAGAAGAGAAAGAAGAAGAAATAACAAAAAAGAGGCAAAAGGAAAGAAAGAAAAAGAAGAATAAAGATGAAGAAGAAAATAAATGTAATGAAAAATATTATGATGATATTGCTTGGGATAAAAATTACATGCAATATGATGATATTTCTAAGTATGATGGTGGTCACGATGGAATTAAAAATAAATTAAAAAAATGAAAAAAAACAGCAGTTGGTAGATGACGATGATGATGATATGATTTAAAGTCACAAACTCCTCTTATCAGGAGGCTAGAGCGGTGGCCCTTACAGAGGACTTTATAGCATAGAATCTATTGAACCATGCCCTTAGCCCATCTTCGCCGGTGGCAGGATTCGAACCTCGACCTTCGTCGCAAGTAACGACGCCCCAACCTGCTCGTCCAGCGAATTTCCAGAAGCATGAAATTATGGAGAAAATATGAAGAGCAGGACGAAGTGTGTGTGTGTGTGGGGGGGGGAATCCAGAACAAGAGAGCAAAAATTGAAAAAGCGTGTAGAAAAGGAGAGGAAGGAATTGAGGGAGAAGGAAGAAGAGAAGAGTGTAAAAATTGAAGAACAAATGGAGGAAGTGTGAGGACTAATATAAAAAGAAAGAGGAAAAGAAAGTTGAAGAGGATAAAGAAGAGAAAGGGAGATAGAAAATAGAGAATAAACAAAAAAGAGAGAGAAAGCAATAAAAGGGGATATATATTAAAAAGAGGAGGAGAAAGAGAGGGGGATTAATGAGTAGGGACTACAACCAGCCAACAATTTCGTGATTGAGGAAGAACTGTTTAGTGGTGGGACGTGGTATGCTGCAGGGCGTTTGGGAGGATGGGAAAGAAGAGAAGAAAGGGGTGGTTGAGGTAAACATGTAATGAGGCTGAGAGCTGGACAAGAAGGGGGGAAACGAAAATGGGGAGGAAGATAGACGGAGGAAAGGACACGGGAGGAAGAGATAAGGAGGTAAATGAGGGGTGATAAAGTGGAGAAAGAAAAAAGTTGTAATGGTATTTCTTCATTTTGGTTGATTGTCGGGAAGCAAAATGTATATTTGACGGAAGGGCAAAAGGAAGTCTAGTAGGAAGAGACAAAAAAAAAAGAAAGAGAGAGAGAGAGAAAGAAAAAAATTATTTAGAAAAGGAAAAACAAGAAGAGGAGGATGAGGATGGAGAGAAGGATAGAGGGTCCATAGAAAACGGAATATAACTGGAGAGAGTGAAGGATATAGTCGAGGAGACAGAGAAAGACGAGAACTAAAACAGGAGAGAAAAAGTGAAGTACAAGAAGAGGTTGAGGAGGAGGAGGAGGAGGAGGAATAGAAAGAAGGGAACAGAGGAAGGTTCATAGACAAGAGAGAAACAGATGGAAAGTGGGATTAGGTTGAAACCTGGTAACGTCGTAATAAGGAAAGAGCAAATGCATGACTTTCAGGGTAAGTTAAGTTGAAGGAGCGAAGGAGAGGAGTGGACGAAGAGATAAAAGAGGCTTGAGCCAAATGAGGAAAAGAAAGAGAAGGAAGGGAGAACTAAATAGGATCAGGTAAAACAGAATAAGGAGAGGGTAAAGAGGAGAAGGAGGAGGAGGAGTTTAGGAGGAGGGCAAAGAGGAAGGGCGTGGTGGGATGGCATAATATGTGTATTAACCCATGAATGGTAACACCTTTGCCGGGCAGGCGCAGTTTTGTGTATATATACATACATATGTACATACATATATACATACATACATATACATGAATACATACATATATGCACACATACATGCATAAAATACATACATGCATACATACACACACATGCATGCATGCATACATACACACGGACATACAGTACATATATACAGCATACATATATGCATATATATATATACATATATATGTATATATATACATATATATGTATATATATATGTATATATATACATATATATGTATATATATACATATATAAGTATATATATACATATATACATATATATGTATATACATATATATACATATATATATATATATATATGTATATATATACATATATAAGTATATATATACATATATACATATATATGTATATACATATATATACATATATATATATATATATATGTATAAAGTAACTGATAATAATAGCAATAATAATGACAATAACAATGATGATAATGATGATAATAGCAATGATAATAAAAATTATAATAGAAATAATAATAATGATAATGATAATAATATTAATAGTAATGGTAATGAAAAAATAATAATAATGAAAATAATAGTGATAATAACAATAGTAATAATGAAAATAATAATAATGATAATAGTAATGATAATAATAATAATAATAGTAATGTTAATAAAAATTATAATAACAATAATGTGTAATTACAACACGTATCAAGATTTCCGTCGTATTTTTGAGCGGAGCGCCACAGCGGGATGCAGTTTTATTATACACAATAACCTTGGAACCACCAGACCATGCAGCACTAGTGACGATCCTGCTCCTGTATTCCTCCATCGTATTCTTCCACTTCGTGTCTGTTCCTTCTTCAGATTAGTTCGTCGCAGTAGCGACGACTCAGGGAAATGAGCAATGATTTTTTTTTTTTTTTTTTAGATTTCCATGGAGAATACTAGATTCGCCAACATAAATACACGAGAAATTATTAAGACTGGAAGACGAAGACTGTACGATTCACACGCAACTGCCTGGACGGTACAACTATTCCAGGGATGGCCGTAAAAGCGTCGACAATCACAAGCATTCCATGAGGACTCGAACGAACAAGAATGGTGAAAATGTCGAGTCAGTATTGGCTGTATTGCGGGGAATTCACCGAGTTACTGTTGGAAAGTTTCCCGAGGTCTTAATAAACATCAGTTGCAGGTCAGTCCACTCATTCCAGTCTGCTGGAAGGAAGAGGCTGGAAGACAGAGAAAGAGTGTCGCACGGGAACAGTTGGTGGTTTGGAATCAGGAAAAAAAATATGGATTGGAAGAAGGGAGAATGTGGAACTGGAAAAGCGGGTTGGAGAAGCTAAGAGAGCAACGAGAAAGTAAAGGGAAGGCGAAGGAGGAAGAGAGTAAAGAACAAGGCAAGATGACGAAAGATAGCAATGATAGGGAGCAGAGGGATTGTTTTCCTCTTCTTTTTAGAGGACAAAAAATAAAAACAACAGATTGGCACAAAGTACAGAGGATGAGAAAGGGGCAACTGATAACGGGCAAGGGGGCAAAGAATTGTAGATAAGGGGGCAGGTGGCAAGGGACATAGACAATGGGTTTTAGTTAATGGATAATAGACAGTCACCGGTAGGCAAGGGGCGGGCCATTCACAGCACAGGGAGTGGCCAAACGCAGGAGGGTCACCTAACCAAGCATCTTTACTACGAACTCCCGTCCTGACTCATGACGTATTAGAACTATGCAAAATAAAAAATTCCTGCCGAGTATTTTATGTATTCTGCATACACAGTAATTCCCTTATATTCAAAGTTATTTTCTGTAAGTAAAATTGTATTGGTGCAACAACAAGGAAAGGTGCATTTGCATAGATTTCATTATCACTGGTCAGGTTGACTTGTCCGCAAGACCAGTAGGCTCGTTGGATAGGAAGGCTGGTGGGGTGGGGGAAGGACGGGGAGAGAAAAAGAAAAGAGAGGAAAGATATGAGGACTATATGACCGTATTAGGGAGGTAAGGGGTGAAAGTTGAAGGGGAAGAGGAAAAGGGAAGGGAGTGGAGAAAGATAGATGGAACAGAAGGAGATTATATAAGGACGAGAGGGAACAGATAAAGAATGCAAACGGGAAAGGGGAGAAGAGAACAGGAGGGGAATGAAGTGGAAGCGAATGAAAGAGGGAAATGGGAAAGTAAAGCCAAGGAAGAGGGGGTGAGAGGAGGAAAGGGAAGCCAATAGAACTGAGGAAGAAGTTGGAAAAGAAAAGCCGAGGTGAGAGAGAGTGTAAAGGAGAGGGAAGAGAGGAGAATGTAATGGGAGTTATTATTAGGGAA
>NC_134792.1:55000622-55015622 GCF_046742065.1 Oratosquilla oratoria | reverse complement strand
TGTGCGTGCATACGTGTCATGATCTGAATCAATACCGGAATTCAGTAAATCCAGGTACAGGTCCAAATATCCAAGAAACCGTTCTTCTGTTACGAATACAGGACCAGACGGTGTTGAATCAGATAAACAAAAAATAGATATTTATTTGCTAAATATGACGTTGATATGACCGGCATATAAGCTGAGTACCAATTATCACGAAAGCTTTGTGTCAGCATATCAATACTCTCTATCAGCGAATCCGCTGTTTTTTTTGGTAACATGATGTTTTATTTCATCATTGTGGATTTTTTTTCTAAATAGTATGAGACGTGTTACAAATCGTACAACATCTCTAAGCAACACAACAATAAATATAGAATTTTTTTTATAAATGGAAAATATATTAAATCTTCTAGTCATGCAGTGTTTGTTAAATATCAAAAGCTGGCAGTGAATATTGCAAAAGGTTACATTGTGAAATGAAACAGTATTTGCAACAGAAAGAAAACAAAACAATGGATAATATTCTTATGAATATTACCCTTTAGCTTATGCAGCGCTATTTGACATTTTTTGTGGCACCCCGGATGGCGTCTATGCTACAAACGCTTGAACCTTGGAAAGTATAAGGCCCTGTTCACACTAGCGGTTTGAACCGCGTGGAAACCGCGGCAGCGGACCATATAGTCATGGATAATTAATTTGTGTAGTTCTATGTGAACGCCTCCATTGACTTATATTGTAATTGAACCGCGGCGGTTCAAACCGCTAGTGTGAACAGGGCCATAGGCAACTGTTGAAGTCGCTCCTTCGTTGACCTCAAAAGGCGCTGTATACCAGTGTTTCTGTTCGGTGGGACACTGCCCTCAAACACAGGAGGCAATGGGGTTGGACCTTTAGGAGGCGATGATCCAACAGAACGCCCGTTTTTACATTGATTGTATAACTTATTGTTCCTTTGTTGCGTTTGTATATTTTCTGCTTTGTATATCTTAATTATGAATAAACTCTACGTAACAGATTTTTTTTTTTTTCATGACTCCTGGAAAATTATTGGGTTAAAAAATTCCTGAATAGACATATCTCTTATTGAGAATCGTTATGATCGGAATAATGAATGATGTATATAAGACAGGACGATTAAAGGCTATGTCCGTTGTTTGCAAAATGTGAGGTGTTGCGAGTATACCCTGTGGAACTCCGCTCTTCGCAATTTGAGACCCGCCACACTTTAGCTCCGGATTCACCAAACTTTCTTCACATCGGGCTAGAAAATTGATAGAATGACTAGTGTGGGCCGCATAAATATTTTGCTTAGTACAATACAGTGAATGAACATCTAGATTCCAGGAAAATAATAATTAGAAAAAAGAGAGAGATTGGGGTATACAGTCCGGCGGTGGGTTGGATAAACTAACCTCGCGGTCTGTAGACTGATGACCTCTGGTCAAGTTTAAAGTCTTGAGTGTTTAGCTCACTTTGGATGAGGTGACACGGCACCTTACCGTCTCCCCTTCAGAGGCAACCCCCTCAGCTTCTTGGTGGCGCACCCTCCCTCTGGCGCCGCCTGAGGTTGAGGAGTGCCCTCCCTTTCTGATCTCAGGGCATCGCCACTCCTGACATTGGCATCACGTGTACAACACCTGATTTCAAGTTCGAATTGTTCCGGACAGCCGTATGGTTAAGGTCGGGGCAGTTGACAGCCGTATGGTTAAGGTCGGGGCAGTTGACAGCCGCCACCACAAAAAAATAAATAAATAAAATAAAATAAATAAACAAAATAAAATTGAGGGATGATGGAGGTTCCTGAGCCACAAAATAAAGGAGGGTCCATTCCCAATATCTTAATATTGTCACATCAAGTAGCGGTACGGGATCGAAGTTTCTTTTAGTATAATCCTCATGACTCTTTACTGACAAAATAGCATCTTGAGGCGAGATTATCTACATTAAATATAATTTTAACTATCAATGGTGCCCAAAATTCTGACAGATATATGTGTATTGATTTGATTAATGGTTCGAAATCGGTGAATAGCATTATTTGTGGAATTAGAAAAGAATTGCATGTTAAACAAAATGAGTATGTAGATTTCTTTGAGATAATGTACATATTGTTTGGTCAAGAAACTGGTGTATTTATTTGATTACTGGTTTTAAATAGGTGAATAGCATATTGACATGAATAAGTAAATGTTTTTCAAATTATAAAACACTAGGTACTTCAACAAAGAAAAAGTTTTGCTCTGACTTTCTATTTATAAATCTTCTCTGTATTTCCTGTAACGAATTTGTAAACACTTTTTAATCAGAAAAAATATGATCTAGAAGAAAAGAAAACACGCAGTTACTTTGAACAGTTATGAAATGTATTAAGTTGGCTTGATAAGTATATACTATTCCCCCTATACACACGTGCTACAAAGAAAGATAATAATAGAACAAATCGCTGGTGACAGCGATGTAATTTAAACAATCAGGCCTGGCCGTCGCGAGCTTAGAATTTGGGTCCCTCTGAGCGTGACGGCCGGGGCTGATTGTATAATTTTGAATCTTATGGATATATCTTAATACTTATAATAGAAAATACTAATGTCCATCGAAGAGGTGACATTTCTGTTGAAGCTTTAAGAATCATTTAGATAAACACCTAAGCAAGATACTGTAATGATTATAATTTATTTTATATTATTTGTTTTTGTTTTGTTATCATTTGTCTGTCTGATTTTCATTTATTATTAGTTATATGTCAATTTATTATTATTTACTATTTACCTGTTTGTTTATTATTTAACTATACCTATGCATTTATTCATGTATTTTATTTGTTATTTACATTATTATAGTTTTTTATGATTTTTTTTCGCATCCGACCTAGATATGGACCAAAAGGTCTCCGGTCGGCATGCTCCGCCTTTGTAATCCTTTGTAAGAAGAATGACAGACATCCTGAGGAAGATCTGCATCTTTCTCTTTTTTCGTCGTTATGATGGTTTTTCTACCGAAATATCTATCTACAACAGAAAACGGCATTTCGAGGATAAAAAACGTGTATTACCTCATTCATATTTGGATGTTATTAAAACAAATGCACTTAGGGTATAAAATGGATTGTATTAATGTGTCTTCTTGCCTTCATAACCAAAATGATCATGTTTTAACATTGAAGTGTTAAGAATGGATCTAACAAAGAAAATTGTTGGAACGCCATTTTCAAACATAAGATATAACTGGTTATTTTCTGGATGGTAACGACATTCCTCATCCTACACATTTCAATAAACGATCTATCAAATTAGATGAGCAGCTCTAAGCTATGTTACAGCCAAGAATAAGTTAGATTAAATCTGTAAACCTGGACAGACTAGTTTAATTGAAAATGCATCCATTATGTTAACGAATTGATTTGATGAGTAAGTTCATCCACAAGAAGGTAATTCTGTAACCTTAATACTTCATGATAAAGAGAAAGGTTTGTGAAACGAGAGGTTTTACAATAGTGTGAAAATGGCTTTTCAAGGACTAAGATATGCTTCACTTTTTTTTTTTCTTTTTTCTTTTTTTTTTTTTCTAATTTTGAAAATGGTCCTTCGAGGATTGTTCCACTATCATGAAGAGATTTTTTAATTTAAAAATGGTTCCAAGAGTACTAGCATATGCTTCACTATCATATTTTCTTTTACACAAAGCCCCATTAGCCTAAATTAAAAAAAAAATTAAAACCTGAATAACACAAATAAATTTTGGACTCATATCTATTGTCAGATAGTATATAAGATATCAAGTTGAATTACAGGTATTTCTTTAAAAAATCTTGATTATTTAACACTTAAGATCCTCACATTTGATTA
The DNA here is from genome assembly GCF_046742065.1 of Oratosquilla oratoria. Lineage (NCBI taxonomy): Eukaryota > Metazoa > Arthropoda > Malacostraca > Stomatopoda > Squillidae > Oratosquilla > Oratosquilla oratoria. The sequence continues at coordinate 55,011,789 of NC_134792.1, read as the reverse complement.
GAACGTGTTAACAGATCTGCGGAGTAATGAAACAAATGCCAAGGTTGAAAAAATAGAGGAATTAAACCTTTAAAAAATTTTAAGAAGAGAAATGTAAGAGGCGGATATATATATATGAACAGATTTACATTTATCAACCATAATTCACTTTAATTCTAAGCCATCAACATCGAGAAACTCGAGGAGGCCAACATGCAGAAATTGAAACGTGGTACAGCCAAGGACACGAACTGCGCTAACACGTGACAAGTGATAGTGACTTATGTATAGATAGATAGATAGATAAAAGGCACACAATGAAAAATAGAAGATATGTTGGGAGAACCTTTTATAAAACCAAATTTTTGTGGAGACTGTGTCATTGTGATCATATCCAGTGAAGACCTTAAAGAGCATTTCAAGAGAGAAGGCCCAATGGGTAATTAGACTTCTGGATTTTTTTTTTTTTTTTTTTTTTTTTTTTTTTTTTTTTTTTTTTTTTTTTTTTTTTTTTTTTTGTTTTTTTTTTTTTTTTTTTTTTTTTTACATACTGTATAGAAGCATGACACGATGTCAGAACTTTGCCTGTGGATCATCGATCACAATCACACCTTAGCAGACGCTTTTATTGAACTCTACTTATCTGTCTATATATTAAGGGCTTTTTCCCCCTTTTAAGGGAGGTGGCCAAATCAATATCCAAGTATTCACTCCCACCCATCTCATTCCCACTCATTCCACTCCCATCCACCACCCTTTCCTCCTTCCCATCTTAGCTCCTCGTGGATGACCGGGTCATCCCTGTATCCCGCCCACTGCCCTGGGTTCAGAAGCGATGCAGCAAGACACAGCATATCCACAGCAAAGCTGCTTCACTTATTCGGCGACCCACTCACACCTCTACTTCTCCTCATGCAGGAAAAAGGACGGAGGGATTTTACTTCTGCTCTCCTTTTTGCCTCCTTGTTGCTTCTCTTCTTTTTTCTTTGTACTTCTCATATGTTTCTCTCGTCCCACTTTGCAACCAGTCCCTGAAATGCTCGCTTCTTCTCTTCTACTACCTTCTTCACTTCATCATTCCACCACTCACTACCCTTCCTTCTATTCCCTCCCGTCCTCATTGTTCCACATACCACTTCTGCACACCTTGTCACTCCCTCTTCGAAACAACCCCATTCCTCCTAACTTACTGAATTCAGAACACAGAAAAAACATCCTACAACTAAATCCATCATGAAAAAAATATTTAAGTTTAAAATTTCGTATATACAGAATGTCTGAAACAGAAAATTAAGTTTCAGGATATTTTGTGATTCTGTCTTCCCTTCCTGTCTTTCGATAGCATGTGTTGACAGGTGTTCATCGAACTCTTAGAATTGCATTGTGGGTAACACAAGATTACTTCATTCCAGGAGTTACAGACAACCTAACTCAATTCGATGATAAGTGTTGTCTCACTTAGCCAAGTGGTATCACGTGGCTGCCCTTCTTCTCTAGGACATCCAGTCGATGTCGAGGAGGACCTTCTTTTGAACAACTCTTTTCGGAGTAAAGCGAACGTATTCTCCTATTCCAGGTATTAACCAAAATATGGCCAAATTTGACGCAGCCCGAAGGGATTTCTCCCCGTCTTCTCCTTTTGTGCATGGGGGGACGGAGAGGGGGGGGTCGCCGATTTAATGAAGCGGCCTTGCTGTGGATGTGCTGTGTCTTGCGACACTGCTTCTGACCCAGGGCAGTGGACAAGGTGCAGGGATGGCCCGTCATCCGGGAGGTGCTAAGGTGGGAGGGAGGGTGGAGGGGTGTGGGGTGTGTTCGGGGATGAAGTGGGTGGGAGTGATTTTATGCCTTTTCCTTTTTGGCTACCTCCCTTGTAAGGGGGGAAAAGCCTTGGTATATGTATGTATGTATGTATGGCAGGACATGCTCCCAGTATGAATGAGGATAGATTGTCGTGGAGAGATGTTGGGAATGGTGGATGGACGTAGACCGAGAGGAAGACTAAGAAGACAGTGGATCGATGTAGTCAGAACTGCATTTACAAAACGAGGTGAAAGATTGGTTTCAAGGAGAATCGAGACGAATGGTGAGGCATGTTGTTAGTGGATATGGATCAGCATGTGGCTCAAGTTCCAGTGGATTAAGAGTAAGCGTATCGTAGGATGGGATAATCGGGCCATCACTTGGGTAAACGGGCCATAGAAAAGTTATTCATGTATTAGAAATTATGTTACAACTGGTAAATAAAAATCTGGTAAAATAGAGGTAGGTATTTATTCAGGGTAAAAGTGAAATATTTTAAAACCAATTTTAATTAAGAAAAATTAATAACTTTTATATGGCCCACTTAACCCAAATTCTGGTAAAATGGAGGTAGATATTATTCAAGGTAAAAGTGAAATATTTCAAAACTAATTTTAATTAAGAAAAATTAATCATTTTTATATGGCCCATATACCCTCCCTAGTGATGGCCCGATTACCCTATCCTGCGGTAAGTTAAGCAAGCTATACTATACATTCTCGCAATAAATCATCAGTAAACCAGTGCTAGGAAGTTTTCTTCATTGTTGAAGATTGCCACTTGGTTAACAGGATTCCCTCCAAAAAATTATTTTTTACATCCAATTTCATCAGCACAGAAGCTAAGATATCTGCATGTGCTTTGATGATGTAAATCCTTGATCATATATATATTACCCTCCCGGTTAATCATTAAGATCACCATTCTCTTTCTTATAAATACGAAAAGACCTTAAATCCTAGGCCTTTGCTACTACGATATCTTTAAGAGTTCACCATACCTATCATTGCAACTATCTAGAAATGTATGAGCGTTAACGTTTTTGCACAATTTATGACCACCACCATCAGTAAAGTCTGCTGTCGTTTCAATCTATACATGTATTTGGGAAAACTTCCACTTCGAGTTTATCAAAATATTTAGCTCCATAGGTCTCTTCGTACATTATATCATTCAATACGGTTCGACATTCAAAATTTACTCAAAATGTTTTTGTAGAAAAAAAAAAGCGATTCTGTTCTTGGGAACAATAGCGAACCGAAGAAATGGAGTTATACTCCTACATGATGAAGGAGAGGCTAAGGTAGCAGAACCGAATGATAGTAAACATTAAGATTGATCAACATTTATTCATCTATTAATTAATTTATTTATTCATTTTATTTATTCATTTATTTGTTTTAGTGAAGATTTGTACTCAGACTATATAGACGCTCGCTGGTCGATCGGATTAGAGCGCCACCACTTGCGGCGGAGGTCGAGGTGACGTCAGTTCGAAGCCTACCGCCAGCGAGTTGGACCAAGGATATGGCTCATGAAATTCCAATCTACAAAATCCTCTGTAAGGGTTACCCGCCAGCGAGTTGGACCAAGGACATTGTTCATGAAATTCCACACCACGAAGTCCTCTGTAAAGGGCACCATTCTAGCCTCCTGATAGGGGGAAGAGTTGGGGAAATTAAACTGAATCAAATTGTATAGACTCTTCTTTCGGTCCGGTCTGTGTGGTAAAGAGATAGACTAGGCGGAGCCTCTTGGGAGATCAGGCTCGCGGATTCGAACCCTGGTCACGACGAAAAGGTTAGAAAGGTCATCCACTCAGGGCAATAGTCCTACTAGAGTCCTTTGAACAAAGGAGCTCATATCATAGGACCGAACCATCTTGGTCATCCTTCTCTAAACATCATAAAACTATCTTTCATTACGAAAGGCTCTTGACTCTGATGTAGAGGAAGAGAAGGAGAGAAAGAGAAACAGAAGGATATAAGTAGGTAAAAGAGGAAAAAGAGGAGGAGGAGGAATGTTGAGAGGAGGAAAGGAGGAGGAGGAAGAGGACAATGAGATGTGGGTGGTCGAAAGTTTACGGTTTAGAGTGAGACTGAAGATTAAGGTGTGGACTGTGCAATAAGACTGGAGACTTTAGAAGTGAGACTGAGAGTTAAGGTGTGGAATGTGGAGTTAGACTGAGAGTTGAGCAGTGGAATGTGGAGTGAGACTGAGAATCAAGTCGTGGAATGTGGAGTAAAACTGAGGATAAAAGTGTGGACTGTACAGTGAGACTGAGAGTTTAGGCGTGGACTGTAGTGTGACTGAGAATTTAGGTGTGTACTCAGGAGTTAGACTAAGAGTTAAGGTGTGGTATGTGGAGTGAGACTGAGAGTTAAGGTGTGAAATGTGGAGTGAGACTGAGAGTTAAGGTGTGGAATGTGGAGTGAGACTGAGAATTAAGGTGTGGAATGTGGAGCGAGACTGAGAGTTAAGGTGTGGAATGTGGAGTGAGACTGAGAATTAGGGTGTGGCATGTGGAGTGAGACTGGGAGTTAAGGTGTGGAATGTGGAGTGAGACTGAGAATTAAGGTGTGGCATGTGGAGTGAGACTTAGAGTTAAGGTGTGGAATGTGGAGTGAGACTGAGAAGTTGCAGAATGTGGAGTGAGACGGAGAATTAAGGTGTGGAATGTGGAGTGAGACTGAGGGTGTGGAATGAGACGCACCAAGGAGCGAGGTGGAGGAATATGTCTATCCCGAGTCTCCGAGGTACGAGAACAGCTGGAAGTGGAAGTGGAGGTGGAGGTGGAGGTGGGAGGTGGAGGGAGAGGAATAGATGAAAGGAATTCAGAAAGAAGCTTGGTTGAGACAGATGAAGGAGGTGACGTTGGTGGGTTGAAATATACGGAATGTGAGATCGACAGATACTTACGTAGGATTTGTTTGGAGTTAGTGAAGGACGAGAAGAGACGGAAAGAAAGAGGACGGTGAAGGGAAGAAATGGAAGGAAGAAGGAAGACCTTGAGGAGGAGGAGGAGGACGAGGAGATTGACGATGAGAGGGAAGAAGGGGATGAAGAGGAGGAGGAAGAGTAGGAGAAGGAAGATGAGTGTTGAGTGAGAAATAGAGGGAAAGAAGAAGGGGAGGAAAAGGAAGAATGAGGAGGATAAGGAGGAGGAAGAAGCATAAGAGAAGGACAGAAGACGGTAGAGGAGGAAGCTGAAAGAGAGGAAGTTAAGGAAAAAAGAGAGAAAGGGGAAGGGGAGGAAGTAATGAGAAGGTGAGAAAGAGAAAGAGAAGGAGAAGGAGGAGGAGGAGGAAGGAGAGGAGGAGGAGGAAGAAAGCGATGACGAGGAAAAGAATGAGGAGGAGGGGAAAAGGAGAGAGAGGAAGAGGAGAAGGAGGAAGAAGGAGAGGATTAGAAGGAAGAAAACGATAACGAGAAGAAGGAGGAAGAGAGAAAGGAGGAGGAGAGAGAGGAAGAGAAAGAGGAGGAGAAGGAGATGGAAGGAGAGGATTAGAAGGAAGTAAGCGATAACGAGGAGGAGGAGGAAGAGAGAAAGGAGGAGGATAGAGAGGAAGAGGAGGAGGAGGAGAAGGAAGGAGAAGATTAGAAGGAAGGAAATGATAACGAGGAAGAGAAGGAGGAGGAGAGAAATAAGGAGGAGAGAGAGGAAGAGGAGGAGGCGGAGAAGAAAAGAGAGGATTAGAAGGAAGTAAACGATAACAAGGAGAAGGAGAAAGAGAAAGAGGAAAGAGAGGAAGAGGAGGAGGAGGAGGAGGAGGAGGAGGATGGACACCACCAGGAGGAGGTGAAGGAGAAGGAGAGAAAGAAGAAGGAGGAGAGAGAGGAAGAGGAGGAGGCAGAGAAGGAAGGAGAGGATTAGAAGGAAGTAAACGATAACAAGGAGAAAGAAAGAGGAAAGAGAGGAAGAGGAGGAGGAAGAGGAGGAGGCAGAGAAGGAAGGAGAGGATCTGAAGGAAGAAAACGATAACAAGAAGGAGAAAGAAAGAGGAAGGAGAGGAAGAGGAGGAGGAGGAGGAAGAGGAGGAGGATGGACACCATCAGGAGGAGGTGAAAGAGCTGGGGTAGCAAGGGGGAATCAGGTTTGTGCAAGAAGGGCATAAGCCTCATGACCTTGGCCCTGGTCAGCCACACGCCAGACGATGAAGGCGGGGGAGGAGAAGGAGTGAGACAAGGAGGGAGGGAGGGAGGGAGGGAGGGAGGGAGGAAAGTAGGGACAGTCTAGGGTAGGGAGGAGGAGGAGAAGGAGGAAGGGGGAGAGGCGTGAAGAGAAGAAGGAAGAGAGGAAATGTCTAGATGAAGTAGAAGAGGGAAAAAGACGAAGGAGGAAAGGAGTTTCGAAGTCGACGCTTTCAGCAAGAGGTTCTGTCCTAAGACGGACGAGGTCGTCGACTAGCGTCAGCCAGAATTAAGTGTAAAAAGACTTGGAGGAGACGAGCAAGGATATTGGTGACGTAATATGAGAGGAAGGAGAGTGAGTGAGGGAGGGAGGGAGGGAGGGAGGGGGAGGATAAAGACGAGGACAAGGAAGTGTAGTCAGGGACTCGCTATATGGCGGGAAGGAGACAAGGGTGTGGACTATGCTGTAGACATCGTCAGGCTGCAGGACTAAAGGTTGACGAAGGCCTTAGTAGAGTGTCCGAGACTGAAAGAGAAGAGACAAAGGAACACAAGACAAAACAATGCTAACTGCATCGCTTTTTGTCCTTTTGATGAACGCGACAAATATTGGTCTGGGTGTGTGTAGATTCGAAACCAAATGGATCTTAAAGGATCGGAATTTTAATTTGTTACCGATGATTGGAAGATAATCTGAAAGTAAATAAATAAGTAAATAAATAGATAAATAAATAATATCTTTTAACATTTATCTTCCCTTATGTCAGATATCCTTCTCGAATCTTTATTCACCAGCTCTGTGACTCCTCACTAAAATTATCCTCACTAAGGACAGAAACACTAATCATCGTTAACGAAACACAAGTATATTGGCCACCGAGACAGTTTCAGTAACTGAATAAAAGTGGATGGTAAAAAGACAAAAAATACCGTCGAGTCGAGACGGTGAACACAAAACAATGAAGTCTTGCATTTTTTTTTTTCTTTTTTTTTTCTGAGGAACTTGTGAGACAGGAGCAAAAACACTCACAGGTAAGATCCAGGTGGATTTTTAAGATCCTGGATAATATATCGCCAATGTCTATCATATCTACAAAACCTTCACTTGGTTATAATGGTTACTTATTTCAATTGTTTGGGATTTCGTTGTTGATTTTTTTTTTTTTTTTTTTTTTTTTTTTTTTTTTTTTTTTTTTTTTTTTTTTTTTTTTTTTTTTTTTTTTTTTTTTTTTTTTTTTTTTTTTTACATCTGTCCTCGTTATGGACCAAGAGTTTTCTTGTCGGTGTTCATGATGAACCATTGTTAGCTAGATGTAACTAGAATTATATATAGCTTTACGATGACGAAGGACACCTCAGGGTTTCATTCAGCTTGACAGTGACCTGGTTTCCCTCAGCTTTGTAGTGACCTGGGGACAAAGAGGTCAGAGGAAGACGAGGAGGATGAGCCGACAGAACCTCGAAGTCTGAAACTCCGCGGGTAGCGACTCATGAAGTCAAGCGGTTGGCCTCGGATAGGAGAAAGAAGTGAGTGTGAAAGGGTTTGGTTGGACGAACACAAAGGAACACAAAGGAAGAACAAACAACAGCAGGCCTACTGGCGCTAACGAGGCTGTTTGTGTTTACTATACTAAGTTACAGTTAAGAAAACAGATGATAGAAGATGAACTAACACCACTGCTACCACTATCCTATCTAATTAGGAGAAAGAAGTGAGTGTGAAAGGGTTTGGTTGGACGAACACAAAGGAACACAAAGGAAGAACAAACAACAGCAGGCCTACTGGCGCTAACGAGGCTGTTTGTGTTTAATACACTAAGTTACAGTTAAGAAAACAGATGATAGAAGATGAACTAGCACTACTGCTACCACTATCCTATCTAATTACAATTAATTGCTGGGCTGTTAGATCTTTTATTGCAAGGGACGAACGGGACATATAGGGGGAACAAAGACGAGAGGGGTGTTTTGTCTGCGCTTCTTTCCTATGGGACAATGTCCCACCAGAGAAGTGTTGTCACAGAAAATAGTAAAGAAAAAAACCTTACGGAAGGCAGCAGGACGGAGGGACGATAGAAGTCAAGTGATCAACATTCTTTCTTAAGTGGAAATGAACGTTCAATCCTGAAAGAATGCTGGGTGACTTGCCACGGAGAGACCTAAGCAAAGTCCCTAGAATATCGACTGCATAGGATATAGTGTGGAGTGTGGAGTGTGAAGGAGTGGAGGGTGAACAGGGAAGGGTGTTAAGGTGAAGGTCAGGGACCGGAGGTTAACCTTGGGAGCTTTCAAGTGAGGTGACAGGGGAAGGATGAGGGTGAGGCGTAGGGAAGAAGAGTAGGAGGGAAGAAGAGTAGAAGGGAAGGAGTAGGAGGGAAGAAAAGTAGGAGGGAAGGAGTAGGAGGGAAGAAGAGTAGGAGGGAAGGAGTAGGAGGGAAGATGAGTAGGAGGGAAGGAGTAGGAGGGAAGAAGAGTAGGAAGGAAGAAGTAGGAGGGAAGAAGAAGAGTAGGAGGGAAGGAGTAGGAGGGAAGAGGAGTAGGAGGGAAGGAGTAGGAGGGAAGAAGAAGGAGGGAAGACCCATAGCAGAAGAGGAAGAGCGAGAAGGATGTGAGGAGGAATGGAAGGAAAAGGAGTAGGGATAGATATGGAAGAAAAGGAAGAGGAGGAAGAATAGAAGGAGAAAGAGGAGGAGGGGGAATAGAACGAGAAAGAGAAAGAGAAGAAGGAGGAGGAAGGGTGGGAGGGTGGGAGGGGGAGTACAAGGAGGAATTGACTGGGGGAGGAGGAGAGGTAGGAAAATAAGAGACGGAGGAGAGGAAGATGGAGAAGGAGGAGAGGTAAAAGAGGAGGGAAAGGGTGAGGATTAGGAGAAAAAGAAAAAGGAGGAGGAGGAGGAATGGAGAAAGAAGAAGAAGAAGAAACAAAAGGAGAAGGAGGAGAGAGTGTAATGAAGAGGAAGAAGGGAGGAAGAGGAAAGGAAGATGTATAGGACGAGACATGGGAAGAAGAGACAAAAGGAGAAAACCTAGTGGAGGAGGAGGAGGAGGAGGAGGAGAAAGAGGAGGAAGAGAAGTAAAAAGGAAGGAAGAACAGGAGAGAATGCGAAGTGGGACTAAGGTGGAGGGAGGAAAAGAAAGACAAAGAGGAAAAGGAAGAGGAGGAGGAGGAGGAGGAGGAGGAAGAGGAAAAATAGGAGGGGAGAGAAGAAAATACGAAGGTGGGAGAAGAAGGAGGAAGAGAAGTAGATTTACAAGAAGGAATAAGTGGAGGATGAGATGAAGCAATAACATCAGAAGAAAAAAATGGAAGAGAAGGAGAAAGAGGGAAGGGAGGAGGAAGGGGAGGAGAAGAAGAAGGAGGAAGGGGAGGAGGAGGAGGAGGAAGGGGAGGAGGAGAAGGATAAGACGATGGTTTTGAAGCCCCGATTGACACAAAATGGAGTTGTAGGTGGCTGATGGAGATGGACAGTCTGATGCCGAATGACAGAGGAAGAATGGGAAGAAGAGACACAAAACTTCTGGACGAGGAAGATGAGGGGAATAAGAGAGGGAGGAGGGAGGAGGAGGACAGGAGGATGAGGCGGATGAGGAAGAATGGAATGGGAAGATTGGGGATGAAGAGGAGATTGGGAAAGGGGGCGAGAAAAGAGGAATGGAAGAGGCGAAGGGGGAAGAGGAATGGGAGGGGGGAGTAAGGGAATAAAGGAGGAGAGAGAGAGAGAGAGAGAGAGAGAGAGAGAGAGAGAGAGAGAGAGAGAGAGAGGGGGGAGCTGCGTTGACAGTGAACTACATATCCAAGGAGGAGGAGGTGGAGGAGAGGGGGAGCTGGGTAGGGTGAAGAAGAAGAGAGAGAGAGAGAGAGAGAGAGAGAGAGAGGAGCTGCGTTGACAGTGAACTACATATCCAAGGAGGAGGAGGTGGAGGAGAGGGGGAAGTGGGTGCTGTGAAGACGAACAGGGATAGCTGGGGCGTGTGGGGGGTGGGGTGGGGGGCAAGGTAGGAGTGTGGGGGGTGGGGGGGACGCAGGAAGAAGGCAGCGACCAAAGAGAGGAAACTGAAAATAAGAGGACTGTGATTAGACTGTGAGAAAGAAGTCAAGAAAAAAAAAAACCGAAGAGACTGATCGTTTACAAAGAGGGAAATTAAGTTCAAAGAGGAAGGACAAGATCATATGAAAGACAATGAAAAGGAATATTAATGATGATGATAATGTTGATAATGATGATAGAAATATCAATACTACGTATGAAACAATAACGATATTGACGATTTTACCAATAAAAATGGCAATAGTAATAGTTAATGGTAATAACGATGATAATAATAATAATGATAATGATGATAAAGATAATAATAATTATATCAGTAATAGTAATAGTGATAATGATAACAATGGTAATAATAATAATGGTAATATTAACAATACTATTAACTAATGATTATTGTAATAATAATAGAAATAATAATTAATAATAACAACAACAACAACAATAATAACAACTAGTCAACTATGAAATCGACCAGTATAATGACACCATATCTGGCAGTGAGTATAGCAAATTGTTGCTATGGTTGACATCATTGTGAAATGATTTAGACTGAAGCTATTAAATGTTTTAATGATAGAGTGTTCTGAGATTCTGTAGTCTTCACGGACACACACACACACACACACACACACACACACACACACACACACACACACACACACACACACACACACACACACACACACACACACACACCTCGTAGCGCTATGGCTAGAGTTCTCGCCTGCCACTACGGCGATCCGGGTTCGACTCCCGCGCAGGGCTGAAATAATTCCAGTATCGCTGCGCTGCGGGGTGTTACTCCAACTCTCGTGGGCGGGAGTTGGGTGTGTGTGTGCGTGTAAGGTCACAGTATTACCCATAGATCGGTCATACGAGCTCTGAGCTCTCATCCGGGAGGTTAATAACTGTCGATCACGAGTCCAACACGTGATCCAAGACCATGGCGAAACACACACACACACACACACACACACACACACACACACACACACACACAGACAGACTCTTTCTGTTTCTCCTCCTCTCATCTACCGTAAAATTGTGTTAAAATACGTTAATATTGGTTACGTTTTAGGTAAGTGCGGGTTATTAAATGGTATTGCCGGCACGATTGAGCTAATGATACTCGAAGATGGCTGGATTGATGCCTGGAGGTTGATAATGAGTTGAGTACACGGGACCCAGGAGTAGAACAGGAAGGG